>NC_142931.1:85151562-85274062 GCF_046866305.1 Octopus bimaculoides | reverse complement strand
AAAAATATGGCAGAGTATTGCCCTAGCATGGCTGCAGTTCGATGACTGAAACAAGTAAAAGATTGATATAGACTGCTGTCAATGCAGTCATAGATATGCTCACAAATGGACACACACATACACACATGCATATATATGTATATTGTGTATATATATGTGTGTGTGTGTGTGTATCTTATATATATATATATATATATATATATATATATATATATATATATATATATATATATATGAGTAAAAATAAATACAAAAAGGGTTTTGTATGATTGTGTATAGAGGAATATATTATTTTATTTAAAAGAGTTCCAACTCTGTCTGTTTTTTATGTTTTTTATTTATATTCTTGTAAAATTTATGTGGGATATAGAATATGGAATATATAATATATAATATAAAAAAAGATGGATGGTACAATGAAATGAAGTATTGAATGTCTTATTGAATATATGGAGTATGTCTTATTGAATATATGAAATATTGAGTGTTCAATATAAAGGATTAAATATATAAATATATATATAAAGGCGAATACGTATTTTCTATACCTTGTGGTATTTCATCATGGCCGGTATGACAGACTGTAACAGACTGTAATAGATTGGCTGGTTTTCTGTCTTTTATACCTATTTCTTTGGACAGCAGCAGTATGTGTTTGGCTATTTTTAGAGTTGATGCCAAGTTTATTTTTAGAAATGATGACATTTGATAGATCTTTTGTGTTTTGGTTATAGGGATAAGATTTTTGAACCCTAGTAGGTGTTTGGCTATTTTTAGAAATGATGACATTTGAGAGATTTTTTGTTTTAGTTATAGGAATAAGATTTTTAAACCCCAAGTAAGATAAATTTAATCATTGTTTGTTAAGAGTAGGTTTGAATTTCTTAATAAAGTCCTTTTCTTTGCATTTTCTCTCAGTTTCATTCTTATATATTATATATTCCATATTCTATATCCCACATAAATTTTACAAGAATATAAATAAAAAACATAAAAAACAGACAGAGTTGGAACTCTTTTAAATAAAATAATATATATATATATATATATATATATAAATCATTGCTATTATGTTAAACTTTCATGTGTCCAAATTTGACAAAACGCATTTTTCTCAATATTTATTTTTGCTTGCAATAGCTGCTTCAAAAATTGTCAAAGTGTAGTACAACGGTTTTGCTAAGGAATGGTGAAACTACTTTTTCGTTTTCTGAAAAAGCAATGTTTTGGAGTTACAACAATTTTGCATAATAGCGCACAATATATATTTACACACGTGCGTGCATCCGCACGCACACACACATGCATATGCATATATATATATATATATATATATAACATGCTTTTTAGAAAACTTAACATACACTGATGCAATATACACACACATATAGGACATAGCTCTTCCCATTCTAAAATTCTTCACACACTCTCTCTTTCTCCCTCTCTATTCATTTATTCTGTATACCACTTCTGTCACTAACTCCACAACCAGTGTTTTACACATGTTCAGCACTAAGTTGTCATACCTCACACACACACACACACACACACACACACACACACACACACACAGATGCATACATGTACACTTACTCAGCCAAATGCAGTGGTGGAGCAGGCAAAGAAAAGTAATATGATTGCACAATATAGACTTCTGCAGGGGTGACAGTATGTCTTGTATAGTTTCAGTGCAATTATATATAGGATATTTACAGTAACTTCTGCTTAGATAATTAGTACTTTTAATATATGAACATTATTATAATTCTAGAGGCATTCAACTCAGTTTGTGAAATTTGGTGACAGAAGTTGATATTATGTGATAATTTTCTGTTGTTTTTTGTTTAGTAAGGACAAATTTCTAATAGTCGTTAAAAAGGGTACAATCGGCATTGACTAGTTTAGTGAATTTTGTATGCTTTGGGCAATATTTTTATAATTTTTAAAGCTTTGGGAAATTATGATTCTTTATAATCAATGAATTGCACCCTGTTTACCTCTTCATTGGATCTGAGTGTTGAGACTCCCCCTGCTCCTCTTCGTTTTCCTCCTCCTCCTCCTCTTCTTCTTCTTCCTCCTCCTCCTCCTCTTCTTCTTCCTCCTCACCCCTTCCTTATCCCCACATCCTTCCTCATCCTCATCCTCATCCTCACCACCACCACCACCACCACCACCACCACCACCACCACCACCATCATCATCATCATCATCATCATCATCATCATCTTAATACCTACTTTTCCATGCTTGCATGGGTCATTCAGAATTTATTGAGGCTGATTTTTCTATGGCTGGATGCCCTTCCTGTCACCAACCCTCACTTGTTTCCAAGCAATGTAATATTTTTCCCATGCCTGATATGTTCTCACAGAATATCGGAAATAAATGAACACTGCCGGTATGACAGTGACAACCATTCTGCAACTATCACACAATGTCAAAGACAAAGAAATAGAAACAAGAATATATATATATACATATATATATATATATATATATATATATATATATATATATATATGCATGCATACATACATACATGATGGCCGCCCACTCGTGACCGAAGAAGACCATTGCCGACCTTCGGGAACATTGTGCGCTCTAGGACTAACTTATATTTTGCATTTGCGGCTCCGTTGGTGGCTAATGAGCCCTGTTCTTGACAAGCATACATGACTGCAAACATTGCAGACCGAGCTTTCCCCATTCACTATACGAGCTGTGCACTTTCGCGCAGCTCGCTTAAGTTCTTCATGCTGGATACATGCTCTCTCAAAAGTGTTGATCCCCTCCTTAACCTGCTTCCTCCATCTGTGGTGATGACAGGCATTGTTCTCCCAGTCAGTGTCCTGCATATCACAGGCCTTTAATGAGGACTTGACACAGTCCTTAAATCGCAGCCTTGGTTTCTGCCGGAGTCTCCTTCCATTCACAAGTTCTCCATAGAGCATCTGCTTAGGAATCCGTGGGTAAGTGGTTAGGGTATTCAGTTCGCAATTGTAAGGGCATGGTTTCAATACCTGGCAGTGCATTGTGTCAGCTGGCAAAATGAGGTGTACCTGTTATTCAAAGGGCCAGCCTTGTTATATTCTGTGTCATGTTGAATCTCCCTGAGAACAGCATTAAAGGTATGCATGTCTGTAGGGTGCTCAGCTAGTTGCATGTTAATTTCATGAGCAAGTGGTTCCATTGATCCATATCAACCGGAATCCTCATCATTGTAACCGACAAAGTGTCGATTGAAATAGTATGCATATATGTATGTATGTATGTATGTATGTATGTATGTATGTATGTATGTATGTATGTATGTATATGTGTATGTATGTGTATATATATATATATATACATATACATATATACATATACATACTCATATATATATGTATATGTATATGTGTGTGTGTGTATGTATATGTATATTATATAAGTATATATATATATATATAGATATATATATATAAAAATTCTCAATCGCATGATAATTGCATTGAGAATTTAAAATCACTTCTTTAACTTTCTAAGACATCTCAACGCTTCTAAAAGCAAACTTTGTTTGTTTATTTACGTTTGCCGTAATTTGAATTTAATATATATATATATATATATATATATATATATATATATATATATATATAAATGCATATATATATATACATATATATATGTATAAATACATATGTGTGTGTGTGTGTGTATGTATATATGATATATATATAGACAATGGACTTCTTTTAGTTTTCATCTACTACGTCCACTCACAAAGCTTTTATCAGGTCAATGCAATAGTACAAAACACTTATCGAAGCTGCCATGCAGTGGGACTGAACTTGGTTTCAAGTGGTTGGGAAAGAAACTTCTTACCACAGAGCCCTGCCTGAAATTATTTAGTTGGATGCAACAATGAGTTCATCTTCAAAAGATCAGCATCAAAACAATAAGATGAAAGGAAATGTGATGACATTTTTTTATTTGCTTATGGTTTCACCCAAGTTGGTGAAAAGACCAAACTCAGTTGACAGTGTGCTGGATGGGAAAAGGTTTTAAGTAGCAGCTGCTTATATCCAGCTAAACTAGAGCAACATTTAGAGACAAATCATAATCATCATCATCATCATCAGCAGCAGCAGCAGCAGTGGCAACAGCAGCATTTACAGTCTGCTTCCCCATGCTTGCATGAACCAGACAGAATCTACTGAGGCTGATTTTCTACAACCAGATGCCCTTTCTGTCACCAACCCTCACTGGTTTCTGAGCAAGGTAATATTTCCCCATAGCCACACATGTTCTTCAGTGAAGGCTGGAAATGAGCAACATCCTTGTATCACAGTGATGCTCATTCACAGCCATCACAATCTGTCAAGATAAAAGTACATACAAGCACACACATAATACATATGTGTGTGTGTGTGTCATTATCATCATCATCATCATTTAACATCTGTCTTCCATGTAGGTCTGGGTTGGACAGGTTGACAGGAGAGCTGACCAGGTCCTGTTTGTCTGTTTTGGCATGATTTTTATGGTTGGATGTGTTTCCTAATGCCAACTGGGTGCTTTTTATGTGGCTCTGGCATGAGAGACTTTTACACAACCCTGAATGGGTGCTTTCCTGCATGGCAATGACACAGGTGCTTCTTACGTGGCACTGACATAGGTGCCTTTTATGTGGCACCAGCACTGGTGCATTTATGTGGCACTAACACTGGTGCTTTTACATGACACCAGCAGCCACGAGCCTGCAGGGCAAAGACCTATGGGCTGACAGAGGGACATGCCTGTATGTATAGATGGCCACGATTTTACTTAGCTTGACATATCTTCTCAAGCATGGCAAATCATCAGAAGCCTTGGTCCCTTGTCTGGTCTTCAGTGAAGCCTAGTGTCTGAAGATCCTTTTTCACCACTTCATCCACATGTTCCTTCCACAATTAGAGATTGGCACTTCTTTATGCAGTTGTCCTCATCCATACACATCATATTACCATAGCATCACAATCTTCTCTCTTGCACACTATATCTGGTGCCTCTTATGTCCAGTTTTTCTCTTAAGTAATTTACATTCTGTTGTACATGCACACTAACATTACCCATCCGGCAGAATATGCTAGCTTCATTTCTTTCAAGCCTTTGCATGCCTACAATAGTTACAGCCCATGTAGCATAGCTGTTTGTACACAGGCATCATGCAATCTGCCTTTCCCTCTGGGGGAGTGGCCCTTTGTTACTAACAAAAGTAGCAGCTCTCTGAACTTTGCCCAACCTGTTCTTATTCCTGAAACTACACTTTCAGAGCTTCGTCCTCAAATGCAGACTTGGTCACCTAGGTAATGGAAACTATCTACTATTTCTAAGGGTCCCACTGGATATTTGAGGGAGTCCATTTTCTGCACATTTCTAGTGTTTATTGTATCTGCACATCTGCCACACACAAAGACTACTTTCTCTGTTATCCTCTCTGTGATACCACTGTTATATGTCTGTAGCTTGCACTAGGTACACCATATGGAGTTTCTACTCACAACATTGCTCTGAAGGGATCAGTAAATTGTCATTTGTTTTTACTTAGTAGGACTTTGGTCTTTGCTAAATTAAATCTAAGGCCCTTTGATTCCTGACCTTGCTTCAACACCTAAAATTTCTTCACTAGTTCTGGTAATGATTCAGCAATAAAAACGAAGTCATCAGCATCGAAGTGCTCCCATGGGCAGCCCATCTTAAATTCCTCTATTATGGTCTGGAGGACTATGAAAAACAAGAGAAAACTGAGAAGTGATCCTTGGTGAACTCTTACTTCTACACTAAATTTGTTGCTATACAAATTTCTGACTTTCACCTTACTGACAGCATTCCTGTACATAGCTTGTACAGCTCTTACCAATCACTTATCTATCCTCAGCTTCTGCATTGCTCACTTGATAAGGGAGCAGAGGACCCTGCCAAAGTCTTTCTCCTTATCAACAAAAGTCAAATACAGAGGTTTATTTTTGGTTAAATATTTCTCCTGCAGTTGTCTCACCAAGAAAATAGCACCAATAGTGCTTCTTCCTGGCACAAAAAACTGCATTTCATCTATGCTCTCTTCCTAATTAATTGGGCTTTGACCCTTATATATAAATGAGTGTGTGTGTGTGTGTGCAACAGGATTCTTTCAGTTTTCATCTACCAAATCCACTCACAAGTCTTTAACTGGCCCAAGTAGAAGATACTTGCCCAAGGTAACATGCAGCAAGACTGAACCTAAAACTCCACAGTTGGGAAGCAAGCTTTTTAACTACACAGCTACACATAGAATTTAACAATCCAAGTGAAGAATTTTAAAGGAAAATTCTTAAGAACTGACTCAAGGGAAGTTATTTTTTGTCATTTTGTAAAAAAAAAAAGAGTAAAAATTAAAATGCTATACTTGCTTCATCTCACATTGATTGTCAAAAATATATAAAAGAAAAAACAGATGAAGCACATGCAATTTTAGAAAACTTAATAAAACCATATGCAAAAGAATTAGGTACAATGTATAGCAGCTAACAAATGTTGAAAATATTAACATATGACTTTCTAATGACACAGTTTCAAGGCACATAACAGGAAATGTCAAATTTTTGTGAAACTGAGCTAATAGGTTAAAATAAGCTGAACATTTTTTTAATGGATAAGTCAAATAACATTTTTGGTTTAACAGTTTTACTTTTATCACTGTATTTATGAAGGTAGCACTGACGTAGACTTATTAATTGGTCAACCTTAAGCAATATCTAATTTCATTTATACATTTATGGAAGAAAAAAATGAAATTTCGTGTAAAGTTTTTCAAGTATTTGGATTATTGGAGCTGCTTGTATGGAAAAGAAAATTTCTAGTTCTGTTGCAAGAACATAAGATTATCAGAAGGTTAAAAGCATTCCATCATTTTTATTGTTGAGTTTTAGCAGTGAAACTGATACCTCAAGATTTGGAATTAGTCATAAACAATGCCATAAAACAAATTAGTCTTTATTTAATTAAGGTCATTAAACATAATAGTCTTCAGTTTATTATGTGAAAATATAACAATTCTACATACAGCTTTATTACTGCATACTTATGTGTATTAGTGATCATGTAAAAAATTGATGTCACAGTTTTGCAGTTCTTTCATTGTTTACTTGTTTTAGTCATTGGACGGCAGCCATAATGGGGCACTACCTTGAAAAGTCAAGTCAAACAAATTGACTACAATACTTATTATATTTAAACCTGGTATTTATTCTATCTGTGTCTTTTGCTGAACTGCTAAGTTACAAGACATTAACAAACCAACACCAATTCAAGTGATGGTGGGGGACAAACACAAAGACAAGCACACACACACACATACATATGACAAGGTTCGTTCAGTTTAGCCGACCAAATTCACTCACAAGGCTTTGGTCACTCTAGAGCCAAATCAGAAGACATTTGTGCCTATGTTAATGAGTTCCCACACTGGGAAACAAAACTTGGCCACCTAAGTGACAGTCAGGAATTGTGTGAAAATATTGGGTTATTTCTACTTCCTGAATTATCTGCTGAAATAAAATATCAGTATTGGTTGGACAAGATGCAACATAAATGAGGTGGAAGTATTGGGAATTGTTATTTAAGAGGAGAGTGTGCTACTTAAGGGGAGAAAATCGCTTCTAAGTTTATTTTTTCTTATGTTGAGAACTCATTATCAAAGAGTGAAAAGTGTATGCATATATTTCCATATTATTCTTTTATATTTTCATGAGATAAAGCCCTTGAAGTCTCTGGTAGCTGTGGATAGCATTATTTCATCCCCTTTTTGGACTTGTCAGCACAACATAACTCATTTCAAAGTCAAAAATATAATAAGTTGTGCCTAACTTAGAAGCCAATATCTAGGTACAGGTGTGGCTGTGTGGGTAAGAAGCTTGCTTCCCAACCATGTAGTCTATTCAACATGTTGGTCAAGTGTTTCCTACTTTAGCCCAAGGCTGACTAAAGTCTTGGTAGATAGAAACTGAAAGAAGAAGAAGAAGAAGAAGAAGAAGAAGAAGAAGAAGAAGAAGAAGAAGAAGAAGAAGAAGAAGAGGAAGAAGAAGAAGAGGAAGAAGAAAAAGAAGAAGACGACAACGACGACGAAGAAGAAGAAGAAGCCTTTCTATTTTCCTTACATCATATTATTAAAATTCTGCTCTCCTATATCAAATAGTTGAAAACATCTATAACAACAACTAGAACTTCATAAGTGTTAACACTAATACTGACACAAATTAATGAAATCCAAAGTATATTAATCGATACCGGGCTAAATTGGTGTACATCCCTGTGAAAGAGCAACCTCTTTCCATTCAAAACTTCATATATATATATATATATATATATATATATATATACTCATCATTATCATGTTTCTGTACCTGTACATATCAGAATTTGTTGAGGCAGCTTTTCTACAGTTGGATGTCCTTCCTCTCACCAACTCTCTCGTCTCCAAACAAGGTAAAATTTTCCATGACCAAACATGTTTTCCATGGAAGACTGGAACCTAACATTGGTGATGCTCATTTACAACCATCACAAGATGTCAAGACAAAGGTACCACACACACACTCAAACATATAAAAGATGGGCTTCTTTCATTTTCCATCTATCAAGGCTTTGGTTGGCCTGGTGCTATAGTAGAAAACACTTTCCTAAGGTGTTGGGTGGTTGGACTTAACCCAAGATCACATGGCTGGAAAGTAAGCTTCTTAAACAAAGAGCCACACCAGACAATTAGACTTGTATTTTCTTTAATGGATGTCAATTTCGAAAATTCCTGGGATTACCTCCACTCCTCTTTTGGACTTGGTCGCGATTACCACAAAGAATTAGTTTACTCTTCTGTTGAAGGGAAGATAATTACAATAAATCAAGAATTTATTGAGTATGATATTCAATATATCTTTAGACATGTTTATTGTTTATATCTGTAAGTACATATATATATATAAATTTTTTACGACTCTCTTATTCTTTCATTCTTTCTATCAGCTCCTTCGCACATACTTCGTTCTTTCCACTCTTCTTTCTTTTCTTCCTCTCACATTTCCTGGGTTTCTCTTCATTCTCACCTTCCCTCCTCTCTCACTTCACTGTCTCTTTTCTTTTTTTCCCCCCGTCCCTCCGTAATTCTTCTATCCCTCTGCCTCTACCTCTTTCCTCTCTCTCGACATGACAAGCCTGACCTTTCTTTCTTGGTTCAGCTACCATCTGTGCAACATCTATATTCCTCCCATGCCTGTCATCTCTTATGTCCCTGCCGTAAGGCTTCACCTCCACACACGCCAGCTTAATTTAGTTCGTCTTTAGTCGAAAGATACCTGTTGTAGATATCCTGTTATTTGCATTTGTATTTGTGTACCATTTCTCTGGGTTTTTTTCCTGTCCTTGTTTGCGGATATATTCGCTGCTTTCTTCTAAAGAATCTAGTGCTCTTAGCTTAGTTTTTCCTTGGGGCTGGCCAGATTGGAGCAATCTCGAGTATAACCAGCTGAAATTGCAAAGATAATCTGGAACTCGACTGAGGAATGAAATCTCCAAATGACCCATCCTTGCATTTTCTTGTCCCTTTTTTGCATCATCTGTCTGGATGTTTTGTGTTCTTGTCCCATTTTTTGTATTCCTTTATATATATATATATATATATATATATATATATGTAGTATCATCATTTAGCATGTTTTTCATGTTGGCAAGGGTTGAATGACTGACAGAAACTGGTAAGGCGAGGGGCTGCACCAGGTTCCATAATCTGTTTTGGCGCAATTTCTACAATTGCTTGCCCTTCTTGATACTACCTACTTGTTCAGTGAAAGTCTCATATAGATGCTGCCCAAGCATGAAAAATATTGTCATATGCGTGCCACACCAGGTACCCATTCCGAGTCGTAACTGCTGAGAGCCAGAAACTTGCCCACTCAATCAAGAATGTATAATTAACTCAGTGGTTTATGAAACTAAAGTCAATATAGTGTTCCAAAATAAGGAAACTCAAAAGAAAAAGTCCATTGGTATATGAGAAAGTGGTTTTAAAAAATGATATGCTAACCACTTTTCGTCTTTCTAACACATGGATAAGAAAAAAGCTACAAAGTTATCTGGCCACGTTTGGGACTCACAAAGGCCAACTACACACTGCACAGCATCAAGTGGTGCATTTTGGAATGATCCACACCATATGTTAATGGTTCAATGAGATGCAGGTTTTGTAGCTGAAAGATCCCATATCCTTTTTAGATTTAAGCACTCTTATATACTACTTAACTTCCCAATTCCCATTCTGAAATTTTTATTAAATGTAAGCATCCGATCAAATTTCTTTTATTGAACTTGTAACATCAACCTCTGCAGATTTAGCATGTAGTCTTACAAACTTTGACCTTCTCCCATTGAATCAACTTACACCAACCACATTAATTCCAATTCAAATGTGCCAAGAGGACACAATTCTGAATTTTCATTTTTCCTTTTCTCGTCCTCTCAACCTTTCTCACGTTTTTCTCAAAGACCAGTGTCCTTTCTTACTTTCAAAAAAGAACCGGCGATGTTGTATATCTGAGCCTGAAAGATTGCATGGAAACACACAGTATACTATACATGCTTGCCTGACAATGTATAGATTTAATAGTAGTTTGAATTTAAATCTTGTGTATATTAAATGATACATACGTACATACATGCACATATAATTTCTAATTGGTAAAGTTACCAAGTGATTCTAGGACTATGAATTTCATTCCTTGCCTGAAACTGGATATATATATTTATATAGAGAGTTAATATATATATAAATATATATTTGATGTCACTTTTAATAAATCATAAATGTATTGAGTCCTTTATTGAATTAATGTTCATTGTCGCTATGTGTTTAAAAAACACTTATTTGCACAGACATATATTTACTTGTTGTCATAAGACTGTACTGAAGGCGTGGAAACTGAAATTTTGAAGTTATGGTCAACCTTTTTCCTTGTAAAATTTTATACTCAAGTAAAAAGTATTGAGTAATCCTTCGTTTAATGTTTAAATTGCTTTTATAAACAACTTGACATAAAAACAAACAATATATATATATATATATATATATATATATATATATATATATATATATATATATATATATATATATATATATATATAAGTACTGGGGGTCTAATAACTGAAACAGATAAAAGATAAAGATATAAGTAGGTATGGGTGATTATTTTGATTTGCCCGACCAAGGAATGATCTTCACACGGAAAATCCTACTTCTATAACTCCTTGAAAGTTCTGTATATAGAAAAAGTTAACAGATGCATTAAAGCTACAATATAATCAACTTAGTGGGCTCTTAATTCGCATCCTGCAGGGCACGACTTTAAAGCGCCCGGCGAGCCGGAAAAAGGTGTTGCGATTTAGCTTCCTGTTACGAAAAAAAATTTCATTACATGTTCAGAAATTTCTCGATTTATTTTGTTACTTTTTTTTTATCACATACATAAATATATATATTCCTAACTTCAAACAAAAGTAAAGTAAAACAATGATTAAGATTTTTAATTAATTGTTTTGAAAGTCGAATTTGTTCCGCTAAATCTCGTTGGAGTCTTGTCGTGACTTTGGGCGAGATTTTATTTTAATCTTGCACACAATGTCTGTCATGTTAAGTTACTGTCAATGTCTAGTTCTTGCCACCTCGGACTCGAAATAATCCCAACTGACGGGTGTTGGCGGGAATAAATTTCACTGGTATTATTTATTATTTTTTCATCTCTGATCAGAACAATATAAGAGGAAATAACTATTTAAAAAAAAAATTAATTATTAGTATTATTTTTGTTGTTGCATTTGCTGTATCAGTCCGGAATCAAAGAACAACAAATAAATAACAACCGAAAAAAACCGGCCCAGTCTTTGTGTTTGACGTGAAAGAAAGCAATAAACAAACTGGTTTGTATGTTTGCTTTTTTCCTAGTTCTATATTACACAATACCATACTATAATCATCACACCACCTTACGTAGAGCTTCGTGTCGTTATAGAAAATACCTGTATACTGTATAATAATACATGCACGAATACGTTCACATGCATGTTATAAACACTAACTGCAACATGTATACAGATAGCTACAAATATATAACTGCCTCGGATTTTCAGACACTCATCTGTACACATGCATGCTATAAACACTACACAATATCGATACGTGTATATGTTACAAGCAAACCGCATCACAATTTGTGCACGTTAAGAACAAACTGCATAACATATATGCAGATGCACACATTCTGCACCACGTAGATAAACGTAGGCAATGTGTGTAGTTTTGAAACTTTTATGTATATTTTGGCTATTATGGCAAATAAGGTAAATACCATTGAGACGCACATAAACAGATTCAACTTTCTTTTTTTCTAACTTCTTTAATGTAATATATGAATCTGAAGTATTGTGGCCTATAGGGACAATTTACATCTAAAACACTTGAGCGTCAGCCCGCACAAACGCTTTTTCCATTCGTGTCAAAGAAGGAGCCTCATGTAGGCGAGCGACCTGACAAATAGAAAAATCTCTCAAATTACACCCTATCATCTTTAAAGGTATACTGGACAAGATAGTCCCTGATATACAAAATATACAAAAAGTGGATGGTCACTGTTGGAAGGCCTTTAATGATAAGTATGCTCGAGCAGGGCCGACCTGTCGGCTAAACAAGAATAGAATAGATAATGTAGTCCCTAACATACAAGAATGCGAGATGGTCACTTGTGGAACGCTTTTGATTATATAGGTCAATGTGATCAGGGCCGACCTTGGACAAAATCTTTGCCAATAATTTCGATGTTTTTGATTCAGTGTTCAAATCCTACTGGTGTAGACTTCACCTTGCTATCTACTTAGGTTGTAGGGATCGATAAAATCAATGCCAGGCATGACTGACGTTATATATATATTGAGGATGTGAAAATCAGACTCCTTTTCTAAACATGTTTAACCATTGGGCAGTCCTGCCAAAACAGACAGACCTATGATCAAAGGCCATTCCAGCCATGACCACATTGTTTTCGTCTGTGCGCGTGCCTCAAACAACTAGGGTGTGGTTTAAAAGAGGGTTGGTTGTTCCGAAGTACGCTCTTAATTTTCCCAATGTATTTGTTCTTAGTTATATAGTTCTCAGGTTAGTTTTAATCGAGTAGATTTACAATTGAAGATTTTCCATCTATGACTTTTTTTTGTTAAATTCAAACGTAACTAAGATTGCATTATGTGCCATCAAGAGATTTGGCTGTTATTTCTTGCCGATCGATTACTGAGAAGCTGTTTCATTAGTTCGTTGATACGTTGATAATATATTGTATTTGTGATATATATATATATATATATATATATATATATATATATATATATATATATTGATCGCTTCTGGTGAATCAACAGATTTATATACGTGTATGCTTGCTAGAACAAAGAGAAAAAGAACTCAATACATTTAGTATATATATTTTACTTTTAATCGGCATAAATTACAAAGTGACCCAGGGCCGAGAGTCTTGTGTATGCCGTGTGCGAAACACTAGGCCGCTGAGTCATACTGTGACTTTCACTTATTAAAAACAAAATTGTATATATACACAAACACAAATTCGGTAATAAGCGTTGGGGGGGGGGCCCGCGACTAGGGGAGTTAATGAGAGTTACTGAAATTAGAAAATGGAACATTTCAAGTGAGGCTAGTATCTTGGTAGGATGCTTTACGCATCGGACAAAATATTTTGCGGTTCTTTACATTTCAAATTCAAATACCGCTGTGGGTAACTTTGCCTTTCATTCTTCTGGTGTCGATAAACTAAAGTACTGGGATTGATGTAATCCACTAACTCTTTCCTTTAAAATTTGCAACCTTATACCTATGCTAGAAATTATTATTTTTTCAAGTCACCTTACAAACCAAAGTTTGGGAATTCTTTTCAATATGTATTCACATGAATTTATTTGAAAAATAAGATACGAATATTATTAGTGATATGAAATTCATGGATCCATTGTCTGGGGTTCCTACAGTATGATTACAAAACATTTGGAAAAAATGTAAACAATATTCTGAAATGATTTGTCGTACAAAAATTACATTGTCACATGGATGAATTTATGAGACTCAATTATACAAAAACGATGTTCAGTTCTGTTTATTTAACCATGTTTTTATTTTGGTATTTTTTAAACTGAAAACAAAGACATTTTCGACTCGTATTTCGGTATATAAGCATTTCTTAAGCAATATTTCTGAGCAGTTAACAGCAGTTTCATTTTCTCCTTATCTAAATTGCTTGGCTATTTTCATTACCTCCTTTTTTGGAGACGGGATTCCCTAATACATGACATACTGGAAGTAAGCATGCCTTCGCTATTGTACATAACCCTTAATATCCACATTCTTACATAGCCTTAGCTCTTTCCGCGTTGTGTCGCATATTAAGATAAAATGAATATGTAATCCTATAAGAAACTTAGTAAATAAACATATACAAGCGATGTTTCGTTTTTGGCAAATATAAATTAAATATTAGAATTAATGAAAAAAAAAAAAAAACTATTAGTCTTTTGTGCGTGTTACGACACCTAGCTGAATGTTTCGACGTGGTCTGTAGTCACTTCCGATAGACCCCCCCCCCTCCAAATCAAAACGTAGACGTTGAAACAAAAAAAAAAACATCATGATGTCCTTCAATGTCTAAAACTTTTTCCCCATGTTTTCATGTATATATATATATATATATATATATATATATATACACATGAGGAAAAAGAAGATGGAGAAATTACAATAATTATTACAAGTTCCCATTCCTTGTTGGAAATGTTTTTTCTATTTTTACGTTTGGGGTGAGAGAAATCATTTAATCTTTCACGCCGTCCTCATTTCTCCATCTGCTGATATGTTTAGAGTGAGTGTGTCCCACGCTAGAATAATTTCAGATACGTGGTGGTTTTTGTGACACCTGATATCACCGACTGGTTGTAAATAATACTTGTTGAAACGATTTCATTTGACTTACTTTCCTACAATGTCGTTGGTTATATAATATATACAGCGACAACTTTCCGTTCTCTTTCCACTTATAAATCGCAGTTGCTCGGTCTGCAAGAAATAGCAGCCAAATTCCCCCATATCACTCCCTCATACCAATTATCTTAAAGATAAACTGGCCGATGTTGTACTAGACATACAAAAAAGATGTAATGGTCATCAGTTACGGTTGGCCTCAAGTTAAACAGCACGTATTATAGATGAGGAGAGATACAGTAAATTTCAAAATTTAACCTTATCCTAATACCGAACTTCAGTTTTCTGCGTTTAAGAGTATTAAAATCAATTCCACGTTCGGTGACCACAAAAGACCCCTTCTTCCCAGTCTTTGTTGTTGTTGTTGTTGTTGTTGTTGCTATGACCTGTTCGTATCGCTTCAGGGATAGTGTAACTTGGGTTACATTATCCAATTTGTCCTGTAAAAACAATTGAGGGATATCGCAGAAAATTTTCTAATTTGTAAAGGTTTTTGTGGTCTCATTACCATAACTCCCTATGATTGTCATTTATGTGAATTCAAAGCTTCGTGACATCTTATGAGTGTTGTAACACACACGTCAGTTTAAAACTATTATCCACCAAGTCTCTATTCTGATGGTCAATGTGCGAAAAGTCTTTTTCCTCTCTTGATAAAATAATATATTACAATTCATTTACATATATGGGAAAGCCATGGACAGTACGTCTCCTCCAAAAACATGAGAAATGGAATAAGAAATCCTTCATATTTAGAGTAACAAGAAAAACAAAAAGATGAAATTAGTGTTTCAAAATAAAAAGAAATAGAATAGTTTGACCGAATTCTCTAAGGATGCTATTAACTCTTAATTGTTTTCTGTTTTGTCTGAGACAAAATCAACTAAAATATCATTTGATACAAAGGAGTTGTCTGTTTGTCACTATTTGTACTGCAAGTGATTTAGTGTTAGTCACTCCTTCCCTCAGGAAACTTGAGGCAGCACTTTGAGCAAAGTGTAAACAAACTCTCTTGCCTCTTACGCCAAAGTTACAGTGATGTTTAAAGTCTAGTGAAACAGGTGGCAGTGAGTTACATACTATCAACAGGTGTACAGGCTGAAACAATTTGCTACTTGCTTTTAATTGTTGTAGACTTTCTGCCTTTGGACCATGCTATCACCCTTAAAAAATCATGGGGAAACTGTTTGGCAACAGTTTCCCTATATCTTGTCTAGTCTGTAATGAGGTAGTAAAACAATCCTTAAACAATGACTGATGTGTATTCAATACTGTTTTAGTATCCACTTTTCCATGCTCATATTGGTCAGATGGAATTTACTGCGACAGGCTTGTTACCAGGGCCATGGAGTTGGAGTCAGAAACTATTAAGGGGTAGCTGGAGTCGGAGTCGGTAAAACTATATTGGCTATGACTCCAACTCACAATATCTTTATTCTTTTATATAAACCAGTTATAACATATAGGCCTACTCAAAGTACAAGCATATGCATATGCTTTATGAGTTATGTAGACTATAATTACATAAAGAGAAGTTGGAGTTGGAGGTACCAATAGTAGAGGAGTCGGAGTCTTTTTGCTTTGACTCAACAGCAATGCTTGTTACTGACTGCTGCATGGTTCCAAGCTAAGTAATATTTCCAATGGCCAGACATGTTTTTCACAGAACATATATATATACATCATCATCGTCATCGTTTAACGTTTACTTTCCTTGCTGGCATGGGCTGGATGGTTTGACTGAGGGCTGGCGAGCCAGAAGGCTGCAGCAAGCTCCAATCTGATCTGGCAAAGTTCACTGTAGTAGGTGCTTTTTTTGTGCCACCGGCACAAGGGACAGTCAGGCTGTACTGGCATGAACCATGATCAAATGGTACTTTTTACATGCCACTGGCACAGGAGCCAGTTAAGTGGCACTGGCACGTGAACAAAACATTCGAGTGAGGTCGTTGCCAGTGCTGCTGGACTGACTCCTGTGCAGGTGACATGTAAAAAACACCATTTGAGCGTGGCCATTGCTAGTACCACCTGACTGGCTCTCGTGCTGGTGGCACGTAAAAGCATCCACTACACTCTCAGAGTGGTTGGTGTTAGGAAGGGCATCCAGCTGTAGAAGCTCTGCCAGATCAGATTGGAGCCTGGTGCAACCATCTGGTTCGTCAGTCCTCAGTCAAATCATCCAACCCATGCTAGCATGGAAAGCGGACGTTAAACGACAATGATGATGATATATATATATGTTTATGTGTACATATGTGCAGTTACATACATCAATACAGTTTTTTTCTTTGTATACATATTATCTACTTGTTGCTATTCATATCCCTCACTTCCATTGTATATATGAAACCTGTTTGCTCATCTGTACGTCTGACCTACAATACATACTTGAAAGACTGCTTATGTGTGTACATATGAATCATCACCAGTTTTGTTGTATCTTGGGAGGTTCATTATGCCAATAATAAATGTGCAGTGGTTCTATTTCATTCACTTTTATTATTTTTAGTCAGTCGGCTAACATTTAACCAGTTAACTAATTGATTGTTTGATTAATTGTTCGGTCAATCTATCAATCAGTCATGTTTGTCGAAGTCCTTTCATTGCTATTCTCACCCTCATCAATGACATGCCCTTCCTATTCCAGGTCAGCTTCAGGTCTGTCTGCTAGTTAGATAGGGTATGTTGTTGCTAAGATTGTGAATGGCAATAAAAGGATTTTGATAAATCTAGCTGATTGACTGAACAATTAATCAAACAATTGGTTTAATGTTAACTGACTGATAATAATAAATGAAATAGAACCACTGTGTTTATTATTAGTATGATAAACAGATTTTGCTGTATAATTATAGATTCATTATTAGTATAATGAATCTACAGGAATGCAGCAAAATGTGTTTCAATGTACAAGATCATATTGAGAATCTTGCAAACCAAATACAAAAATAAAATCATCAATTTATGTTTGCTTTTCCATACTTGATTGGGTTGGGTGGGTTTTTCTCTCATGCAGGGTCTCACCACTTACTGCAATCCCCTCCTTCATGAGATTCAGCCTTCTCAGATGATTTTCACCTCTTCTACCCATTGGGCTTCTTCTTCCACAGATTGCTTCTACTTGTATTGCTTGGCACTTCTCTAATTCAATTGTCATCCTGTGTACACATCACATACCTATGCAAGCATAGTCTTACCTCTTGCACACTACCTCTGACTTTACTTCCTGTTTTTCTCTCAGCTCATTTATGGTTCATTTTCATGCATACTAATATCTCATTTCCTGCCCAGCTTGCTCATCCCATTTCTTTTTAGTCTTTGTACATTCAATGACCGGGTTTCATTGTCTTGCAACATCATACTTCATACAATTTACTCTTCACTCAGAAAGAATTCCTTTGTTACCAAGAGAGGTTATAGATCCCTAAAGTTTTTTCTATCCTGCTCTTACCCTGGCTACTATGCCTTCAGAGTACTCACCTCTTCTGCTAATTAAAATATGTAAGTAAGTGAAGCTATCGGTTACCTCTATGGAATCTTCCAAGCATTTGAAAGAATTTATTTACAGTTGCTTCTTACTGCTAACTACTCATGCAAAGTCTTCCTTCTCTGTCAGCTTACCTCTGATCCCACCATACTTCTTGTATAATCATGGTGTACATTTAATACACCTTATAGAATTACATAGCTGCTACTCTCCTGCATATTCAGTATTGTCACTTCTCAGATGGCAGTTGTCACACGTACATACATAGATACATGCATATACACACAGGTGTGTGTGTATGTCTATATATATATATGCTGTCCTTTATGTGCCAAGATGTACTCATACTGTTGGGCTGAAAATTCATTTGTAATGAATGCACACTTGGGGAGCTGCTCTTGATGTGATTTTTGATAAAATTATGTGCAGCATTTCTTAAAAAGTTTAAAACAAAATCAGAAGTAGGTAGAAACCTTATTAAACTTGTTAGATGTCTGCAATGAGAAAGTTGCTAAGCTTGAAATTGAGTTGATGACTACTATGGTATGTATATATACATACATACTATGTGTATATAGACATATATGTATGTATTTATGTGTATGTGTATTTGTGTATATATATATATTCAATTCATTCATTTTTATGTCAGTTTTCTATGCTAGTAGCTTAGGATGAATAAATATATTTTTGAAGCGTTTTATAACCAAAATGCCCTTCATGTCTCTAACTGTTGTTTTGCAAGTTAAGGATATCTTATTTCACATGTCTTCCTTCTGAAATTTCATACTGTTTTCCTCTCCCTTTCTATTAGCATGAAAAAACATTTTTTTCTTTTTTAATTTGCATTTATTAATATTAAATAGTTTTGTTTTATTCCAGGAGGAAAGCTGTGATTTGCTTGTCTCTATTGAGGAAAACGAAATTTCCAAAATGGGTAATTATAATTTTTCTTCAAAAACATTTTTCATTTATTGTGATTTAATTTTTTTTAAAGAATTGAAATTTAGAATTTACAAATTGTTAGGAAAGCAGTGTTACTGAATACACAAATGTAATTATATATGAACTGTAATAAAAATGAACTCATTACATAGTTTGCTAATCACAAACCTTATTACATAGCTTACTGATCACAAACCTTTTTATCTCTCCTGTTAGAACATGTAAATTAAGAGCATCACCTAATGTCGAAACATTACTAACAATCAGTGAAACAAATGTAGGAGCCTTTGTAACTTTGGTTGATCTTATAGAAATAGCAGCAAAGCTATGATTAAATTGTACCCAACCATGATAAGAAAAATGAGGGATGCATTGTCTGAAGAACACATTGAATAATGTACTTATTAATAAATTATACCTGAAAGAGCATATTGGATAGTGTAGTCTTAGATATATTGTCTGAAGAATACATTGGTTATTATTGTCTTAGATAAACTATGTCTGAAGAGTACATCTGTTTAACGGAGCCGTAGATACAATATGCCTGAAGAGTATATTGCTTAATACAGTCCTAAATATACTGTCTGAAGAACTGTAGGTCTCCATATACTATGTCTGGAGAAAAGATGAGATTGTTTCAACTGGGACTTCTTTAAGCATCGGTCTGCTTGATTAGTGCTAACCTAGAGCTAAACAACAATTTTATATCACCACAAAAATCTCTTATTGCAATGAAGTACCCATGAATCAACCTTGTTAATTCTGTTTTTCTAATCTTCTTTCTCTCTATTGTTCAATGTGACATTCTCAAACTGTCTACTATCCTTTTAGGCATGTCCCCTCCACGTTCCACATGCTACAAAAACTCACTTTCTCAAGTGGTTCACTTGTAGCTGTTCAAGCGAAAAACAATGTCTACAACACCTGGAGAATTTCATTAACTCCTCCAAACCAAGAATTGTTTACCCAGCAATGCAGCTCTTCCAAGTCCACTATGCAGACTACCGAAGATGCCTTTGTTCATTGCACATCCCTCATGCTTACATTGTAGTCTTAAGAAATTTGTGGAAGAATCAAACATCAAACAAAATACCTTGTGGTATTGACTATCTCACTATGTTTTGAGTGTAAAATCTTCCTGTGTCAGCTTTGCCCTTCCTCCTTCTGAGATTAAGTAGTTATCAGAGAAAGTACTGAGATCAATATAATCAATGAAAACTCTTGATGGCAATGTACCAGCTTGGCCACAGTCCAATGGCTGAAACCAGTTAGTTCTCACTATCAGCCACTGCAGTCCAAGGATTGTGTCTGGTCATGAAATTCTGTTACAATACGTGGCTAAGTAATAATATGTGACAAAAGTTACTATTATCCTGTACACACACAAAAAATAAAATAAAAGTAATTCTGATCACTTTACAGCTTGAGGTAGTGAGAATTATTTTGTTTCAGTCATTTGGTTGTGGCCATGCTGGGGCACTGCCTTGCAGGGTTTTAATTGAACAAGTCAACCCTAGGACTTATTTTTTTAGGCTTAGTACTTATTCTATCTGTCTCTTTTGTTAAACTGCTAAGTTACAAGGGACATAAACTGTCTATCAAATCCACACAGAAGGCTTTGGTCAGCCTGAGACTATAGTAGGAGACACTTGTCCAAGGTGCCATGCAGTGGGACTGAACATGGGATGAGGTAGTGAAGCATGACCTTCGAACATTGGGCCTTACAGGAAATGACAAAAGACAGAGAGCTCTGGAGATGTGCTGTGACTGAGAAGATCCGGCAAATAAAGTGAGATCACAACTGTAACCTACACCAGTGTCGCATAACCAGCCAACTCAAAAAGTACCCTTGGATCGTAGGGCAACATGCTGTGCTTGAGGAGACCTATTGTGTCAAGTACATCAATATCAAAATGGAATCAAATCACAATCAAAAATGGAAATAGTAATTGTGTTCCCGATGCCCGTGGCGCGTAAAAAGCACCATCCGAACGTGGTCGATGCCAGCCCCCTTGCTCCAACTGGCTTCTGTGCCGGTGGCACATAAAAAGCAACATTCAAACGTGGCCGATATCAGCACCGCCTTGACTGGCTCCCATGCCGGTGGCACATAAAAAGCACCATCTAACCGTGGTGATGCCAGCCCCCCGTGGCCCCTGTGCTGGTGGCACATAAAAAGCACCCACTACACTCTCAGAGTGGTTGGCGTTAGGATGGACGTCCAGCTGTAGAAACATTGCCAGATCAGCCTGGTGCAGCCTCCTGGCTTTCCAGACCCCAGTTGAACCATCCAATCCATGTCAGCATGGAAAACAGACGTTAAACGACGATGATGATGATGATGATACACACACACACACACACACACATATATATATATACACACATAATAAAAGAAGGAAAATGCACACAGTTTACATAGTTTTTATATATTTTAAATGAAAGAGTATTGTGGTTGTTGACTGCTTTTGCTTTTGTTAATCATGATTTTGAAATTATTGTAATTTTGTATTTTCTCAAGATTTTAGCCCAATTTCTTGTATGAATGTTTGTGAATGAATCAACAAGTAGAAAAATCTGAATGTTTAAATAAAGAAAATTTATTTATTGAAAACTACAGAACACACCTAAATATGAATGCATAACCAACTTTGGTCTCAGTATATATTTTAATTCATGATCACATATCCATCACTTCATATTTCATCTCACTACTTTAGCTAATGAGTTTTTGTATGTTTATTTATCACACTCCAAAAATGAGCAATTACCTCCCCTGTCCCGTGTAATAACTATCACCAATTACCTCCACTTAGATTTTTCTAATTGCTGATTCAGTCACAAACTTTCATACAAGAACATGGACTAAACTTTTCTTAATACAAAATTACAATAATTTCAATGTCATGATTAGCGAAAGTAAAACCGGTCGACAACCACAATACTCTTTCATTTAAAATATATCAAAACTATGAAAACTGTGCATTTTCCTTCTTTTATTTTATATATATATATATATATCATCATCATCATCGTTTAACGTCCACTTTCCATGCTAGCATGGGTTGGACGATTTGACTGAGGACTGGCTAACCAGATGGCTACACCAGGCTCCAATCTGATTTGGCAGAGTTTCTACAGCTGGATGCCCTTCCTAACGCCAACCACTCCGAGTGTAGTATATATATATATATATTGCATTACAACTCACCATGTGGGGATAATTGAAATTCTCTTCCTCCTTTTTCGTACTATATATATGTATATACATACATACATACACAACTTGTAATCTAATTCCTATGAAAGTTATCAGGAAGCCATAAACAGGGATTAATTATTGACAACCAGCCTGGATGCTTTAGTTTGTTTGGTAATCATACTGAAATCTTATTTGGGTCAGTCTTATCATTAATCTCTCATGGCTCAATAAAATCAGTAGTTGTGATATTGATTCAACCCAATTGATTATATCTCATTTTCCTTTTTCAACAAAGACTTGCCTTGGCTATAATGAACTGAAAATATTATTATTATTATTCTATGACTCAGAGTGCTTTGTCTTGTTCTGGTTGATACTGTGAGAGAAGACAGCAATGTGTTAGAGGTCTCACAAGATCTCTTTCCACAACCTATAAGCTTTTGGTACTTGGATCTTAACTTATTGTGGAAGACATTCAACACCCAAGCACCAATCTCAAAATCCTAGCTGTCCCCAATAGAGCACTTGCTTTGGGCCTGCTCTGTCCTCATGTCAATTCCAATTTCTCCCAATAGAATTAAATTATTATTGTTGTTGTAAGAAATAACTATAAAGCTACAGTAAATCATCACTACTACCATCAATATTACTGACATCACCATGATCCACATTACCACCATCATCATCACTATTGCCATGATCTCTTGTCATCATCATTGAGCAGTGTATTTTCCAAGAATACAGGCCAAATAGCCAGTTAGATACTGTCAGATTATTATCTCATCTCATTACTACCATCTCTGCCGCCTTTCTAGTTACTCCCATTCTTATAAAATGTTGGGTAGCCTTGTATCTCCTCTATGACAAGACACCTATGCTTGCCTCTCGGTCATGTTTTATCCTTTCTACTCCTGGCATAATACCACCACTCCATTCAAATACTTGCTCCAACTTAGCTGAGAGGGCTTTTTCCTTTTTCCTGTTCTTTTCTCATCTTGCAAGTTACCAGGTGCCCTCTCTAGTGCTGGTGGCACCAAAAAAAAAAAAAAAGTACCCAGTACACACTATAAAGTGGCTGGCATTAGAGCTGACATTGGAGCTTAATGTAGCCCTGTGGTTTGTTGTACCCTATCAAACTATCCAACCCCTGCTGGCATTGAAAAAGGATATTAAATGATGATTATGTAAGTTCAAATTTGCATATATTTCATTGTGTTTCTTCAGCACAGGACACATATTACATCCTTTAATACATTTAAAAACTTTTCTCGGAGAACTACTTGCATAGGTTGTCATCATCTATGAAGTAACAAAAACTGGAATCACAGTTCTATATGTCTTTGTGATTCTTAACAGAATTAACTGTTGTTTTATTCCAAGCCATCTTTGATTAATCAAATATGATCAAAAACAGTGTATTTTCTGATGGATATCTCGGATTATATTATCTAATGTGTGTCATTCCTTTGGTTTATAACAGTGGTTTCCAAAGTGGGCAGTACTGTCCCCTTGGAGGTGGGGGTGGGGATTGGAAAGATCCAGGGGCAGGAGCATTGAAGAAAAGTGGGATGATAATGGGGTGACAGATGTAAAAAAATATATTAATAGGTTAATTAGGTTTGAGTTTTATTTGTGAAATACAGTTTTGAATTTGCTGCAGAAAGTGGTTTATATTTGTGGTGGTGAGGGTGAAGGGCAGCTAGGAATGTGGCAGTAACCTGAAAAAGTTTGGTAACTACTGCTTTATAAGACAGTATAATGTGTTTTGATTTAGTCATCTACTATTTCTAGCAGGTTGAGAAGTTTCCTTGTTGGCTCAGTTAATTCTGTGATAAACTTTATCTGGTAACACTTCTGATTTAACATTTGAGATTTTGAACCTTGCTGTAAAATAAGTTTAGTCTTAGGTCATCTCTGACCAAGCAGACATGATCAGAGATGTTCCAGTTGTGATCATCTCTTTCTTTTTTCCTTTCATTTTACAAACATTATCTAATGTTCTTTTCTCTTCTTTGTTGTGTACCTTCAGCTCAGCCCTTATCAAGCTGATTTATGATTAGAGTTCTAGCAGTGACCAACCTACTTTTCTCCTTTTTTCTAGAATAGTTTACCTAGGGTTAAATTATCCAAAGCTCTTTTATTTTTTGAGACAGAAGGGTGTGATTTGAGTGAGATTTAGTTTCCATATCCAGCAGGTTGCATATTTACTTATTGGCTACCCCATTAGTTTGCCAAATAGTGTTTATACTGTGTTTCTTATGTCTCAAATCTAATTCTAAAACTCCTTGTTCTTTAGATAAAAAAGAAATTGTCTCATACAAGAAAGGTGGAACGGAGATTGGCAAGGCAATGGCAGAAAAAAGCAGGGGTCTATTTAGTGCTGATGACTGGCAGTGTAAAAGGTAAGCTGATAAATTTGTTATAAAGCTTTTGTTACTATAAGTAAATTGCTATGTTTTCAGCATTACCAAGGTGAAGTTCAGTAAAAGGGTGGTGTCATTGTTTGACCCCTACCCCCACCTATGATCATCACATTTTTTTAGAGGTGTCTTACTACTATTTCTAGCAAGTCATGGGACCATATAGAAGCACCCTTATTGGCTTGACCATCTGAAATATGTTTTAATTAGATATTAATTAAGATTTTAATTTAAATATGAATACTTAAGTACAAGTACTGTCAAGCAAGATTGATATTAAAAGGATCAAACTTGTATTACAAACTTGACTCCTGTCAATTTTTGGATATTTACAGGGAGTTTGAGCAGAAGGTTTTTTTTTTTTTGTATTTTTTTTATAATTAGTTATCCTTCTTAGGTGTGGCTGTGTTGTCAGAAGTTGGCTTCCCAACAGCATGGTCTTGGTTTCAGTCCCACTGCATGGCACCTTGTGTGAGTGTCTCCTACTATACATCCTGGTTGATTAAAACCTTATGAGTGGATTTGGTGAACAGAAACTGAAAAAGCCCATCACATACATGCATGCAATACGTATGTGTTTGTGTATATGTATGTGTGTTATTGTCTCCTTACCCTGACTTGATGTGACAGTTCTAAACAAATGTCACCTTAAGGCAAACATGTCTGGTCATGGGGAATGTTGTGTTACTTGGAAACAAGTGATGGTTGGCAACAGGAAAAGCATCCAGCTGTAGAAAATTCACCTCAACAAATTCCATCCGATCCATACAAACACCTAAAAGTGAACATTAAATGATGATGATGATAATGACTACTTTCCTCTCTGTTGTAATCATCATTTGATGATTGTCCTTATCACTGAACCACTCAGTCCTGAAGTAGAAGTAACCTTTTCAGACAGACTGGTATAAATATAGTGTTTCTTGTCTAGAGACACAACAGAATGGGTGTTTTTATCGTCATCATTTGATATCTGTTTTCCATGCCGACATTGGTTAGACAAAGTGATGGTTTGTTGCCAACTTAATGTGGCAGTCCCCGGAAAGGGAAAACTGCTACTGCTATTTAGCCCCAGGAAACACTGTTTCCAGTTGGCCATGTGACACAAGCAACAAACCATTGCTTTATAAATCTCTGTGAGATATTTAGAAATGTAATATTTCTAAAATTGGTTGAACAGTTTGACAGAAAACTGGTAAGCTGGGGAGCTGCACCAAGTTCCGGTTTGATTTGGCATGGTTTCTACAGCTGGATGCCCTTCCTAACACCAACCACTCCAAGAATGTAGTGGGTCCTTTTTTTCCCCCTGAGACATTGCATTTAATACATTATACAGTGTGCACCCCCTCTCTTTTTTTAAAGATTTGATTGCTCTTTCTGTCAAGTTGAATGACTATGTAGAGGCTCCTTCATTGGTGTTGGTATCTGTACTGTCTGCGATGTCTTTGTATGCATCTGAGCATTTATTCAGTGTGAATCATATATAATGGTGATAGAGCTCCAGTCAGCTGAACACTAAAGACATCAGCTAATGTATGTAAGAGACGGCTGCTCTGGTGTGGACCTGTACTATAATTGGATGCTGAGTGATGAATATAAAAATGCTGGTTTTGAATGGAAGATAATTTTGTCAGAGGTAGAGTTGGGAAGAAGTGGTGGGTCAACTCTCAGAATGTTACTCCTCACAGACAAATTAACTGAGGTATGAGGGCTGGAGATATGATCTCTGTTAAAAAAATATTTCTAAACCTGTTGTCTTATATGACTTTTATGCAGAACTCTGAAGACAATTGTTGATTATCTGTTGTTTTTTCTGTGGTGCTATCTAGTTGTGGTAATGTGAACTGGGCTCGAAGGACAGCTTGTAACATGTGCAATGCTCCGAAATATGGCAGGATTGAACCACGGACGGGTAAGTGTGGTTTTTATTTATTTATTCAGTTTTTTTTTCTATTGTTGATTAATCTGTATCGTTTGTAAGTTATTTAATTCTGTTTTCCAAATAGAATTTCATTTTATTAGAAGTTGAAAAAACTAACTGGGTCATTTTATCAGTTTAGTAAAAAAGCTAAAATTGAAGTGTACCTTGAAAAGGAAGTTTCTCTGGTGGAGAGCTTTCCCCCAAATTTGTTTGTTCAGTTGATGTCCATATTCCTATGCTATTATGGGTTGAATAGGGACTACTTAAGGCAGCATTTTATGGTTAGACACCCTCCTTATTAACCATTTTTTAATAGTTTTTTTTTTTATTCCTCTGATCTTTGAAAGCATAGAATAACTGGAAATGATGTCAATAAAGATTATAAACAGTTGTGCACTTGTGCAGGCACATAAACTAATGCACACATACACATAATAGGCTTCTGTAAAGAGTTTCCTTGTACCAGTTTCATTCAAAAAGCTTTGATTGACCTGGGGCTATAGTAGAAGACACTTGTCCAGTGTGTCTTATAGTGGGGTTGAACCCCAAAACACATGGTTGCAGAGTAAACTTTTTGACCACACAACCATGTATATTATGTGTTTGTGATGGCAGCAACGATGATTTAACCTCTGTTTTTGTTTCCTTTTTCTTTTAATATTCAGGTTATGGTGGTGGTTATATGGAAAGAGATGAAGTAGTAGAATACATCAAAAGGAATGAGTCTGATGATGAATATGATGAAGTAAGTTGGGACTAATAGTTCAGCACCAGCCTCTGTCCATTTGTCCGTTATAAACTATTGTTGTCTGTTAGTTTTGCTGAATGTTTATTTCCATGCATTGCATAGAATATTTCATGTTAATGTGTGTCATCATCATCATCGTTTAACGTCCGCTTTCCATGCTAGCATGGGTTGGACGATTTGACTGAGGACTGGTGAAACCGGATGGCAACACCAGGCTCCAGTCTGATTTGGCAGAGTTTCTACAGCTGGATGCCCTTCCTAACGCCAACCACTCAGAGAGTGTAGTGGGTGCTTTTACGTGTCACCCGCACGAAAACGGCCACGCTCGAAATGGTGTCTTTTATGTGCCACCCGCACAAGCCAGTCCAGGGGCACTGGCAACGATCTTGCTCGAAAATCCTACAGGAGCCAGTCAGGCGGTACTGGCAACGGCCACGCTCAAAATGGTGCATCTCATGTGCCACCCGCACAAGAACCAGTCCAGGGGCACTGGCAACGATCTTACTTGGCTTGCCGGGTCTTCTCACGCACAGCCCATTTCCAAAGGTCTCGGTCCGTAGTCATCGCCTCGGTGAGGCCCAATGTACGAAGGTCTTGCCTCACCACCTCAGCCCAGGTCTTCCTGGGCCTACCTCTTCCACGGGTTCCCTCAACTGTTAGGGTGTGGCACTTTTTCACGCAGCTATCCTCCTCCATTCTCACCACATGTCCATACCAGCGCAATCGTCTCTCTTGCACGCCACAACTGATGCTTCTAATGTTCAGCTTTTCTCTCAAGATACTTACACTCTGACGGGTATTCACATTGACATTACACATCCAACGGAGCATACTGGCTTCATTCCTTGCGAGCTTACGTATGTCCTCAGCAGTTACAGCCCATGTTTCACTGCCATGTAGCATGGTTGTTCGTACGCATGCGTCATACAGTCTGCCTTTTACTCTGAGTGAGAGTCCCTTTGTCGCCAGCAGGGGTAAGAGCTCTCTAAACTTTGCCCAGGCTATTCTTATTCTAGCAGCTACACTTTCAGCGCACCCACCCCCACTACTAACTTGGTCGCCCAGATAGCGGAAGCTATCGACTACCTCTAGTTTTTCACCCTGGAATGAGATAGAAGTTGTTTCCTGTTTGTTTGCAGTCTTTATTGCACCTGAACATCTGCCACAAACAAAAACTAACTTGCTAGTTAACCTGCCTTTGATGTTGCTGCACCTCTTATGTGTCCATAGCTTGCACCGGGTACATCTTATAGAGTTACTACCTACTCCTTTTCTACATACTGAGCAGGGCCATCTACCTGAAGGGGTTTGTGTTTTATCTACCTTCCTACTTATTAGGATTTTGGTTTTAGCTAGGTTGACTCTAAGGCCCTTCAATTCTAGACCTTGCTTCCACACCTGAAACTTCTCCTCTAGTTCTGATAGTGACTCCGCAATTAGGGCAAGGTCATCAGCATAGAGGAGCTCCCAGGGGCAACCTGTCTTGAACTCCTCTGTGATTGCCTGGAGGACTATGGTAAATAATAGGGGGCTGAGGACGGAACCTTGGTGGACCCCTACCTCTACCCGGAATTCATTGCTGTACTCATTTCCAACCCTCACCTTACTGGCCGCATCTCTGTACATGGCTCGCACAGCTCTCACTAGCCATTCTTCTATCCCAAGTTTCCTCATTGACCACCAGATAAAGGATCGGGGGACCCTGTCAAAGGCTTTCTCCATGTCAACGAAAGCCAGGTACAGAGGTTTATCCTTGGCTAGGTATTTCTCTTGCAACTGTCTCACTAGAAATAAGGCATCAGTAGTGCTTTTACCTGGCACGAACCCAAACTGCATCTCATCTAAATTGATTCGCTCCCTAATTAGTTGGGCTATGACCCTCTCTGTAACTTTCATAACCTGATCTAACAGCTTGATGCCTCTGTAATTATTTGTATCTAAAGCGTCCCCTTTACCTTTGTAGCAGTTGACTATGATGCTGCTACACCAGTCATAGGGTATGACTCCTTCGTGTATCACCTGGTTCGTAATACGGGTGACTAGGCTATAGCCAACACTGCCAGATATTTTGAGCATCTCTGCAGTGATTCCTGATGGGCCGGGGGCTTTCCCGGTCTTCATACTCTTAATTGCTTTATCTACCCTGGTACTATCAACTCGGATAGCTGGTCCCTCTATTGGGTCGACATAAGGCAGGCTCTCTTTCTCCCATTCATTCTCTTTATTAAGCAATCTATCGTAGTGGCATCTCCAGACCTCTTTCTTTGCATCCTCATTTAATGCAAGCGTACCATCATCCATGCGAACACATTTCTCTCCTACAACATCACTATTCTCTCTCCTACACTGTCTTGCAACCCGAAATACCTCGAGTCTTTGGTCCTCACGGCGCAGAACATTGGCAAATCTTTCCTTATCTGCTTCCCCTCTGGCTAAATAAACCTGTCGCCTAGCCTCCCTTCTGGCACATTGGTACAATTCCCTGCTACCACCGTTCTTCCAGTCCTTCCAAGCTTGTTTCTTTTGTCTAATAGCCCTGTCTACCTCCTTGTTCCACCACCACGTTACTCTGGGTTGGGAGGGGACCTTACACCACCCACAAATCTGGTCGGTGGCTTTCAACAGGTTGTCCCGCAGAAATCTCCAATTGTCTTCCACGTTGTATGATGCTATATCCCCTTCTATTTCGTTAAATGCTTCAAGTAACTTGTCTCTAAGTCTCTGTCCGTTTGCAGGGTCTTTAAGCTTCCACACCCTTCTTCTCCAAGCCTGTCTAATTCTGGGCACCCATTTTGCCTTGATCCCAAAGTCGCTAACTACTAATCTATGTTGTGGGGTACATTCTTCGCCAGGGTAGGTTTTGGCATTTATAAGCCGCCCTCTTTCCCTATTTCTGGCGAGGATGTAGTCGATTTGGCTAGAGTGTCTGCCGGAGCGGTAGGTGACTAGGTGACTGGCAGGTTTCCTGAAGTTGGTATTGCAGACCATAAGATTGGTTGCATCACAGAACTCCAGCAGTCTGGTTCCCTCCTCGTTGCGGGAACCGAAGCCATAGCCTCCATGTATGCCATGGAAGCCCCCAGCACGACGTCCGACATGACCGTTGAAGTCTCCAGCCACAAAGAGAAGGTCCCTGTCACTCGTCGACGAGGTAGTTTGCAAGAGGGTGTCATAGAATTGGTCTTTCAGACCATCTGGTAGCCCAGGTTGAGGTGCATAGGCTGAGATGACAGTAGCTAATCTATGATGAAGCACTAGTCTGATCTTAAGTACTCTGTCACTTACTCTAACGACCTCGATTACCTTATCCACCCATTTCTCCGCTAGAAGTATTCCTACGCCCCCGACCCCGTCAGTGTTCCCTGTGTATATAATCATCATTTAACATCTGTTTATCATGCTGGCATGGGTTGAACTGTTTTATTGGAGCTGGTAACCCAGAGAGCTGTACCACACTCCAGCTGTCTATTTTGGCATGGTTCCTATGGCTGGATGCTCTTCCTAATATCCAGTAAGAGACAGAAAGTGGGAGAAATTTAGAGAGAAATAAAGAGACAGATGGTTTTGGAGATGTATTGGGGTCTACTTACACAGAACAGTGATGGTGGTGGTGGTGGTGGGGAATAAATAGTACAGAGAGAATAGAGGGGTATGTTTAGATATGGGGAAGACATGACTAGCAAGTGAAGGTGAGGAAAATTGGAGTGGCTGAGACAGGAATAAGGAAGATGTGTGAGGGCATGGAAAGTGTGCAGATAGGCACATGAGAGAGAGAGAGTTATGGGCAGATAGGCACATAAGAGAGAGAGAGTTAACGGGCATGCAGCAGGTATTGGGAAAATGTTTTGACAGAGGTCAGATAATTGTATGTGTGTGGTAGGGGACATGGCTGTAAAGAACATGTATGTGTGGATGGCCATGATTTCACTTAGCTTGACATGTCTTCTCAAGCCCAGCAAATCACCAGAAGTCACTTGTCATCTTCCTGGGTCTATCTCTTCTTCAGGTCCCCTCCACAATTAGAGATCAATACTTCTTTATGCAGCTGTCATCATCCATACACATCACATGACAATACCAGTGCAGTCATCTCTCTTGCACACTACATCTGATGCCTCTTATAACCAATCTTTTTCTTAAAACATATGCACACTGACATTGCACATCCAGTGAAGCATGCTGGCTTAATTTCTTTTAAGCCTTTGCCTGTCCTCTGCAGTCACAGCCCATGTATCACTATCATGTAGCATGGCTGTACATATTCAGGCATCATCCAATTTGCCTTTCACTTGCAACCCGAAATACCTCGAGTCTTTGGTCCTCACGGCGCAGAACATTGGCAAATCTTTCCTTATCTGCTTCCCCTCTGGCTAAATAAACCTGTCGCCTAGCCTCCCTTCTGGCACATTGGTACAATTCCCTGCTACCACCGTTCTTCCAGTCCTTCCAAGCTTGTTTCTTTTGTCTAATAGCCCTGTCTACCTCCTTGTTCCACCACCACGTTACTCTGGGTTGGGAGGGGACCTTACACCACCCACAAATCTGGTCGGTGGCTTTCAACAGGTTGTCCCGCAGAAATCTCCAATTGTCTTCCACGTTGTATGATGCTATATCCCCTTCTATTTCGTTAAATGCTTCAAGTAACTTGTCTCTAAGTCTCTGTCCGTTTGCAGGGTCTTTAAGCTTCCACACCCTTCTTCTCCAACAAAGATAGTAATTCTCTTAACTTTGCCCATGCTCTCACCATCTCCCATCCCAGCCACTCCAATTTCCGTCTCCTAGGGTTTGTAGTCCTGCTAGAGGCACTAAAAAAAGCACCCAGTACAATGCTATAAGGTGGTTGGCATTAAAAAAGGCATCCAGCTGTAGAAACCATACTAAAGCAGAGATTGGAGCACAATGTCGTTCTTTGACTCATTGGATACTGTCAAACTGTCCAGCTCATTCTAACCTGGAACATAAACATTAAATGATGATGATAATGATTGTGTGTGTATATCTGAGACTAAGATTTACTGACTTAATAAATATAGTCACAATTGCAGCGTGGAAGGTGTTTATAAGCCATTTAAGAAACACACAAAAACCGTTAGATTCACTTAAACATTTAAATTTAATTTGCCAAAATATTTTCGTCGCTTTGAGACCGCGACCTGTTCACTGACAAAATTCTGTGCTGCATCACAGTATTTTGTCAGTGAACAGGTCGCGGTCTCAAAGCGACGAAAATATTTTGGCAGATTAAATTTAAATGTTTAAGTGAATCTAACGGTTTTTGTGTGTTTCTTAAATGGCTTATAAACACCTTCCACGCTGCAATTGTTTTCGTTCCAGCACACGATCTCAGATCAGGTCACTTGCTATGCAAGTACATCTCCGTAAATATATTGTCAGTTTTACAAATTTAACATTTTTTTTTTTACATCACTTTGCCTTTCTGACTGTGGTAGAAACATGAGTTACAGATTGTTCCTTTCCTTTCTGGTCAGATTGTAAGGTGCTGGTGATAGTTTTATTTTCTGTTTGTTGCTTCTATGGTTTGTTGACATCTCTTCATGTCAATTTATTTCTCCATTTTTAGTTTGGACGTAAAAAGAAAAAGTTCCGAAAAGCTGATGATGAAAAAGATAAGACAACCATACCAAAAGATACTGCTCATAGTGTTGATGAGGATGACAATAAAGAGGAGGAAGAGGATGAAGAAGATGAGGATGGAGGTGGTGATGTATCAAAGTACAAACTGGACTCTGAGGTAAATATCACTCTCTTTTTATTGTTTTTATGTAGTTTTTCTTTTTTATTTTTAGCCCTAGGTGTATGTGGATGCATTTTTGACTTCCTCTTTGGACATTTTCTTACTAACTGCAAACAAAGACACCATTCATACAAAATGGTGTTGTTTGTTTAAAGTGTTCTGTGAAAACCTGCCTGACTGTTGAACTGATTGCTGTTTAAAGGACCAGAAAAAGTATTACCTTACTTCGAAGCCAATGATAGTTGGTGTCAGGAAAAGCATCCAGCCCAAGAAAATCTGCCACAAGTTTCAATGATGATGATCATCATCATTTAGTATCTGTTATCCATGCTTGCATGGGTTGGATGGTTTGACCAGGGCTGGCAAGCTGCAACAGACTCCAGTCTGATTTGGCATGGTTTCCACGGCTGAATACCCTTCCTAATGCCAACCACTCTGAGAGTGTAATAGGTGCTTTTACGTGCCACCAGCACGACACCGGTATCTGCCACGATTGCAATCTGGCTTGATGGGTCTTCTTCTCAAGCACGACATGATGATGATGATATATAAATGTGTGTGTGTGCGCGCGCATGTATATATATAATATGTTTTGTTTATTTTTATATCTGTTTTTGTATAGGTTAGAAAAATATTTATTATTAAAGCATTTTTTACAGCCAGATGCCTTTCTTGTCCCTAACTCTTATCTATTTTTCTAGTAAGAGGTCTATTATTCCATATGTCTTTAAAGTTTGAAAGCCATTGGATGATTTGTCAATAGGGGAAATGGCAACATCATTGCTTGTAGTATAGTAATTTTGGAAAAGTACAAGTATAAACACATGTACATGTACACAAACACACATACATAAACGTTGATCTTTATTACTTATTCCTTGTTTCTCTCTCCACCTTTGCCCTGTATGTTCTGTCTTTGTTGCATGTTTTCTTGCCCCAGGTGAGAGGTTAAACTATGATAGAGGGACAGAGATAGTTGTCTTACTATAGAGGCAATACTTGGCTACCCCAGTAGGACAAGGAAGGTTGGAGAGGTTTAGAGAGAAAGCTAGAGACAGACTTGCTCCATCTCCTTTTCATTTTCTCTTGTCTCTCTCTCCTTTTCACTCATCTGCTCTCTCCTCCACTCATCCCCTCTCCACTACACTCATATTTTCCCATCATCTATCTCCTGTACACTCTACCTATCTACTGTTTGCTCCATCAATTTTTCCCCACATCATTACACCTACCTTTGCTCCATTGTTCTCATTTATTTAATTTTATTTAATATCTTCAACAGGAGGATGAGGAAGATGATGATGAAGATGGTGATTTATCTAAATATAAACTGGTTGACTCTGAAGAAGAGAATGACAAATCAAAAAGTCGTAAATCTCGTTCCCGGTCTAGTTCATCTCGGTCTTCCTCTCAGTCAGCATCCAGCTACAGTTCATCATCCGGTTCAGGCAGCCGATCACGGAGTCGTTCTCGGTCCTACTCTCGCAGTCCTTCTTCATCTTCCAGTCGTTCATCACGATCCAGCTCACAGCGCTCGCAATCTCGGTCCATTTCCAGATCTCGATCACGGTCTTCCTCAGTATCCAGCGCCACCTCAGACCAACAAATTGAATCAGAGAGAGGGCAGTCAGATGAGAAGAAGAAGAGGCAGCCACATAGGAGAAACTGTTCAGGCTCCAGGTCCAGGTAACTGGTAAAATGGGTAAAAAAAAAAATACAAAAAAAAAAAACAAAGAATAAGAAAAAATATTGAAGACAAAATATAATTATGCAATCTTTTGGGTGGGTGCCATGTGAACTGGCTCTCCCTGTTATTCTAAAAAAAATATAGCTGTGTTTAGCAAGTCTCTTTCTGAACACCTAATACATATATATATATATATATATATATATATATATATACATACATTCATACATACACACACAAACACATACATATCAGTAAGTAGTCAGCTTAATCACAGCTGCTTGCTTCTCTTCAGCAAGCCACTGATAACTATAAACAAAATAAATAAATAATTAAGAAAATATAAAGATATGGTTTGAGAAATATTTCTGAACCTTTCTTTCTTTGCTTGAAACCACAGCTTGTAAACTTTTATTAGGTTTTTGTCTCTACACATCCTGTCCCAAGACGTTATATCATTATTATTTAGCTAATGTTCCACTAGCAGGCCAAGTTAAGCTCTGTTATTGTTAAACAGACAAGTTTAAACAACTTGTAGTTTACACTACAACATAATACAGCATCGTCATGTATCATGCTATCAGATCTTGTCATGATTTGGCCTGTTGAATACAATTTTTTTCATTAATTTTCTTTTTATGTGTGTGTGTGTGTGGCTGTCTTTCTGTCTTTCTTTCTTTTAATATATCTAGTTTCTAACTTTTAAACATTTGTGTACACCCATATCTATACAAATGCACAAAGCAAAATGTCTCTTTTATAAGTCCTGAAAAAGGTGTGTGCTGACTGATGGTGGTGACAACGGTTTTGTTTCTCTATAACCTAAAATATCAATATGCAACAAAAAAAGGGGATTTTTTTCAGCTTTTTTAAGGGTAAGGAGTATGTTCGATGTAAAAAAAAAATAATTTAAATTTGCTTAAATTATTTAAATGTCAGTAATTCTGCAGCAATTGCCCCAGATAATAGTTGCATGCATGTAGTAATGTTGTTCAAATGTAATGACTCTTTAGAGCTTGTCCAAGCTTTCAATTTTGTCAGTTTCTTCCCTAAAAATGTGGTATTTGAAGCACCTAGAATTAACAATAGTGTTGTAAAAAAAAAGATATTACTCACACACAAATACACTTTGTCTTGTTATCAGTGTTAAACATCTTTTATTCCATCTATAGCTTATATCTTTATGAGGAAAACCAGTGGAAAGCTGCTATTGGGTGGCTTATTAAAGTGAACGCTTTGATTTCTTTAATATTTTGTTATTGAAACATTCCAGTTTTGGCTAGTTAAAACAGACTGTGATATTTGGTTCAAATTCTGATATTTTTTTTATTGCTTTACCTTGATTCAATCATTGGGTTATTTAACTCCAAGTGCGAATTTATAGGACAGACAGATCTATGGTCATACATTTCTGCTGTGACTATCTCAAACTTCTATTCAGACAGTATATCTAAGACTAAATTGTCATTTTTTCAAGATGTTAGTGTGTGATTTGAGGTAGACTTCACTGCTATTTCTAGCAAGTCCAGCAACTAGGAAAGGGCTCTTTTGTTGGCTCATTCTTAGACATGTTGCTTCTGCATCCCTTTTAAGGATTTTGTCCAGTACTTTTTTTATCAGCTCCAGAACCATATGATATGTGGTCTAATTCTCTACTGGTTCAATCATCCACCACCTCCTGTTGTACATTCTCGCTCCAGTATATTGGTTCTTAAATATCTACCAGCAACATACAACTTTATTTTTGCACCGTCTGTTGTGTATATATCCTAAGTTAAGTTGTAATTAGTATGTGTGTGACTTCAAAATTGTCACAGCTGGACAAATTGATGCTAAAATTAATCAGCAGTTTGTATCTCAGAACTGACATTGAAACATTTGCGTAGCCAAAACTTGATTCTTCTTGATCCAGTCCATCGATACATCCATCCAAAATATACATTCCCAAGGAAGTCTTAGTTGTACAACAATGTCTATTTTAATAGCCAAACACCTTGGTGCATCCATATATTCCTCAAGTATGGTTGGCTGTTGACTTCTCTCTTGGTTCTTCAGCTCTTTGACAGATTTTATTTTTGGTCAGGCCACTTAACTGATTTGCATTCAATCATTCACAAACACATTCCAACCTCTAGTGCACAGGCATACTCTCTCTCCTCTGTCTGTCTCTTCTATCACTACTCTGTTCTTCAGAGCTGGTTTGTCTTGTACCTCTGCCACTCAGGCACCCCAACCCACTCATCCCTCCGTATCTCATCACCCTTGTTACACATTTAACCTCCCTTCCAACTACACATTAACCTCTATGCTCAGTCCTTCCTTTTTAGGACATCAGCCTTCAAGAATCTTCTCTCTGCCCATGTATTTCCTGCAGATGTTGTTGATCTGCAGTAGTCTAAATAGAACAATAAAGACATGAAGCTCATTAGTCTCAGGGAGCCTGCAAAGGTCATGGACATCACTTCTTCCTCCAAACACAGCAAATAAATAATGAATCCACTGGATGCTCACACACTCACCTCATACACTGTAAAGGTGGGTGGAGTGGCTGTTAAATTGCTGACCATTGAACACATAGAACTTGGTTTCCTGGTATCAGGCTAATTAGCTGTAAACATACTCCAAGAATCAACAGATAGCATTGTTAGTAATTTATAATACCTGAATGTTTGTTAGCTTATAATGGCAAATGTGACTTCTGCTATAGTTTTAGAGCATGGAGAGGGATGAGAGCTAAATAGATATAGCAGCCAAATCCCAAATTGCATTCTACCCTGTAGGATACTTTGAGTTAGGTATACTGTCTGGATAAAGGACAGGATGTTCACATTTGGAACATCTTTGATTATAGGTCTGCTTATGAGTGGGCTTGATGTTAAACAATAAGGAGAGTGATGCATATAGTACACGAATGCTGTCTCCATGTTATGTGTCTGTTGCAAATAAAGATACTCTAACAATTGAAGTTCATTTCTAAACTATAAAACATGAGAATATTTATAATAGTTTGAGAATGAAAAAAAGGTTATATGTAAAATCAATGTTAAGTAATAGACATATGTAAGTACTACAATTTGACATAATGTAATCACTTCTGATTAGTATATCCTCTCTTCTTTGGTATTTGTATGTTTTATAAGACCAAGAACCTGAATCTGGAATGTCTTGCTTCAGCCTCCATTGATAGAATGCAGTGAAGTAACATAAGTGTGTGTTTTCAAGAGTACAGGCCTGGGCAAGATTGTAAGGAAGACCAGCAGTTGTCTCTGCAACTGGTCGTCCCTCTCCATATCACTGATATTGTCCAAAGGAAAGACAAGGGCCAGTACAGCTTGGTACCAATATTGTCGCAGGAGTTACCTGAATGAAGTTAAAGACAACATCAGTAGTCTGATGTTGTCTTTAACTTCATTCAGGTAACTTGCTGTCAGTACATAATAGAGACTGGTGCCTATATACTGAAAGATAGAATTTATTTGGTGAAATTTAAATGTAGAATGTAAAGAACTTTAACAAATATTGAAAGCATTTTTTCTGATGCTCTAATGATTCTGCCATTGATCATATCTATGTGTGTGTGTATATATATATATGTACACATAGATGTGTGTATGGTACCCAATACACACACTTAAAATAACAGCTGTCCCTGTTTATTTACAATTTAGCAATCTGTAAGATTAGATGTTAAGAACACTTTCTAAGCTCTGATTTATTTCCAAATTATTGTAGTATTATCATTGCCTGTTCATGCATTTCTATATATAACTGGTTGTTGCTTTCCTTCTTGCTCTTTGTTTTCCTCCCCTTTTATTTCAATTATTGGTGAGTACTGTGTGCTTTTAATGTTTGAAGACACACATGCATATATATGTTTGTATGTATTTGTGTATGTGTTTATAACTGACATTACATTTTTTATTGTTCAATGTTGTTAAACTCTAAACACTTGTTTTTGTTCCAGAATGTTAAATTAAAAATATGTGTAAATTTAGAGGAAGATTAGGCTTTTTTTTTTTTCAGTAAATTATTTTTATCTTAAGATCTATTGTTATTGTTTAGTTTCAAGTTAGCACTTTTTGAGCAACCTTATAATTAAAGGTGATCCAGCTATGACCATCTCTGTCTACATTCTTCACTATGTTCTTTCTTATTAAGACAGTGTGATTTGAGAGCAACTCTACTGCTATTATCACATGATCACACAGAAACTCCCAATATGACCAAAACCTATTGTTGATATCTTTGTTGCTACTGGATGGAGTTTATTAACTCTGAGTAGATAGATCTATTATGTGAGTGTGCTCACTCTAACAAAATCGGCTGTTTTACAGCATGTTACTTTTATTGGTTCTGAGACAAGCAGTTGTTCAGTACTCAACATCTGCTCATTAATTGACTATAAAATCAATATTTGATTCTCTTTTACTCAACTATTATTTCTTCTTTAAATTTGGCCTCTTAAGTTTGATGAAATCTTGTTGCATTAACCTTCAGACAACATGGATTTGTGTTTATTAGTCCTGTTATTGTAAGATTTAATATTGGAAACCTGCTGCTCCTTAAAATTTGATTGAAAATTTCTATCTTTATCAACAAGTCAAACTTTTTTTTTTTTTTTTTTTTTTGTTAAAATCCATAAAATCACAGTTGATGAGGTGTCTACTTCTAACCCTTGTTGTTAAATATTAATATTCCATAAATTCTAATGTAAAATGTAAAATATGTCATCCTTTAAATAGGAGTTAAGCTAGCTTCCTTAGACTCTTCCATTGCTGTTTGCATTTTTCTCAATTGGAGAATAGTATGGATCTCATTTGCTATTTTCTTTATATATCCAATGCCATTTTTCTTTCCTTCATGATATCTTAAAATCTGTCTTATATCCTTAGTTTCATTTCTACATGAATTTCAGAAATCTTCAAATCCAAACTCCTTTATGTATTGTTGGTGCTTTTCATTCTTTATGGTTAACTATTTTTTCTAATCTGCTCTGTTTGTATGCATGAGAAAAGTGAGAGATGACTTAAGAAAATAGCATTAACTCAGTTTTAATGTATAACACTTGTGTAGGTAGTTCATCCATTTAACAACACATCAATCAAAACTTCTTCAGCTCACTCCATTCTCCATGGTTCCTTTAAGGCAATAACAGCACCTTAACCACTTATTTTTGAGTTCACATTTCTGGAAATTCCTTCTCATGCTCATGCACATTGTTTCTCCAATTTATTGTCTTGGTCCCATTCCCACACTTATTAAACTGAAGTTTTGATCTGACATATACTATTACTCTGAAGAATTATGTACCACTCCTTAAACAATCATTGTTTCCTTCCAGTCCAACCTGCTTGTAATCATTATCTTTGTGTTGACAGCATTAGTTACTACTATCTTCTGCCAATAAGTAATTTATTGAACACAGTCAAGTCTTATTCTTATTGCACATTCTACTTTTTTAATTACATGTATTTCATTGTGATACTTGGTTCTCTTGAGGTATTTAATATAGAGTTTCTTATAAAATCTTTTAAAACTGTAAACATATTCACTTTATGTATGTGTGTGAGAGAGAATGTAATGTATACTTTATTCAGCTGTAAAATTATGTATGTGGTGTGTGTGTGTGTATGTACACACACACACACACACACACACTGGGGTACCTGTATATGAACAGTTCTCTAAACAAACAAATTAAATAACAAATGGTTTTTCTGAAGAAAATGAAACTCCGCATAAACTGAAACTTGAACTAAGAGTAGACTATGCATGTATTTACATGCTAGGAGAGTATAAGTGAAATCTACAACTTGTATGGCGAACAGTTTTTCTGAAAAAAATTTTATTCAGCCAATGAGCTGAAATTTGAACTGCAAACCACTCGTAGACTAATGCATGCATGCATTTCATGTAGCTTACAGATGTTCATATTTTTTAAAGAAAATATTTCTCATATGTCTTACTAAAAACATAATCTTGGATCAGAATGGATAAATAAAACATCATTTATGCTTTTGTGTGATGTTTGGGTTTGACTTAGAAAGATTATCTCTATTTATATGTATTTCAGTTACTCATGTATTGAATAATTTGGTTGACAAATATGACTCTAGAACAAATTATGTTCACATATCGAGACCCTACTATATATATATGTATATATATATATATATATATATGCGAGTAAAAATAAATACAAAAAAAGGTGGATTTTTTTGTATGATTGTGTATAGAGGAATATATTATTTTGCTTAAAAGAGTTCCAACACTGTCTGTTTTTTATGTTTTATTTATATTCCTGCAGAACTAATGTGGGGTATAGAATATGGAATATACAATATATAATATAATATATAATATATATATATATAAAATTTGTGTATGCACATACTTAAACTCAATGTTTTACAGCTGTTTAAAGCATTTTTTTTTCATTGAGACAGTTTTGCTTGTTTTTGTTATATTTTAAATTCTAGTTTTTGATGTAATTTCAGAAATGTATAACTATTTTGTTACTGTTATTTATATCACTTGTTTGTTAGTGGTATTTGTTTATTACCAGTATTACTTAATTAATCTTTAAAGGATAGCCATGGTTAAGAAGACTTGTACAATACATCAACATGAGTCAATTTAAGCAATATAAACAATGATAATTCGTGTCTCTGAATAGATTTGTTTGGTTAGTTATATAAATTATTACATGTTGCCAATCCAGCCAGCCTATTTAACCCCACTTTTTTCCTCCAAAGCAGTGTATATCCTTCCCCTTTTAAGACAATAGGGGTTTGATTGGTGGAAGATTTGACTGATGTTTCTAGTATGTCAAGTGGCCATGTAAAGGCTCTCTCATGGGCATATTTATATGGAGGTAATATAGCTCACTGGTATAATAAACAAATGTTTTGTTTGTTTCTACCAGACTAAAATCTTCAATAATAATAATAAAGAAAAAAAAAAAACTACTTCAATGATGGTTGCAATTTCACCATCTTTAATGCAGTTGTTGAGGTGTACATTTTTTTAAATTGTTTAAGAGAGGTATTATTTTCTATTGTTGTTTTTGTAATGTACCATGACAATGAACCATGTCTTAAGACTAAGTTCTTTATATTTTGTAAATTAATCAGTGAGTCAGAGGGGGAACTGCCTGTAATCTCTGCAGTTCCTTCCAGATTGTTAACATTGATGTAATTGATGTTCGGTTTGAATATGTGCAAGAATAAAGAGTCTGGTCCTAAGTGTCAGAAATTAAACTATGGCTATCCTTAAAGGGTTAAACTGCGTTTCCTTTTGAATGTTTCCATATATTTTTGTGTGTGTATGTGTTGTGTGTGTGCTGTGACTACGTAACTATAACATCTACATGGTCTATAACAGGTCCCGCTCAACTGAGAGGCAGCACTCTAGAAAAAGACGGCGTTCCCGCTCTAGGTCGTCTTCACGTTCCAGATCAGGCTCAAGATCCAAAAGCAGAAAATCTGGATCCAATCGGTCGAGGTTTGATTTGTGGATTGACTAAAAAGAAAGAAAAAAAGAAAAAAAAATTTTTAACTAATAAATGCATGGATCAGATTTCTGTATATTAGTTGTTTTTTTTTTAAAATTTAATTTTAGATCCTTTTGTATAGCTTGAAAAATACCCTTTAAATGTTTGACTGTCCAAACCCTACCTGCCCATCAAATATTTGTAATATGAAATTCCTTTAAGTAAATCACAAGCCACAAAAACTTTTAACATGGAACTTCTAAGCCAAATATTAAAAATAATAGACACCTGCCCACCAGTTTTTAATCTGCACTTTAGCTGTATGTATATGTGTGTGTATGTATATATTTATATATGTATATATATGCATACATGCACACATATTTCTGCATACATACTATATGCTGCTTTGCTGTTGGAAATTCTGATCCATGTATTTTGTTTTATCTATTTTAATTTTTATTTATTTATTTATTGCAATTAGTGCATTCAAATAGAAGTTTGAGCTGTTTGAATGTCAATCAGTTAGAAAGATGTACAAGATAACATTTTATACATAGTCCCATGGGCTGTTTCAGTCTAAATCTCATTTGTTTGGATGGCTTTTACCCAGTTGCTTCATTGCAACTATGAAAGTTCTTAGTTTTATCTATATGTGTATTAGTTATATTCCTTGCATAGGTCTATTTGATATCCCCTGTGTACTCAATTTAAGAGATATTGTGCACTTACCACTGTTATCACTGTCTATCTGGATCCATTGTAAAGTCAGCAGGTTCATAAAAGCTAATACTGCATTTGGTTAGATCATAATTAACCTGTGAAATGTGTTTTGCAAAGCTCCAGAATGACTTAAAGGACAAAGGGACTAGGAAATGTGAAGTCGTGATGTTCAGCATTTTCCAAAAACCACTGAACCAACTTCAGGATTAAAAAAAAAGTCACATGTTATAAAGGATTGAAAATGAGTAGTTCTGATGTTTATGACATTCCTGTCTCATGTCAGCAAAGTCAGTGAAATAATTCTGAGTAAATTATTGCTACTCTACACCACCTGTCACAAGTTGTGTCCATAATAATACCATGTAAAGGCTTAAAGATTGTGTTGCATTTAAATGTACATCTGGTAGCACTAAGTTAAAAGCTATGAATAGATGCTACACACCAATTTTACTTTATTAAAACAATACTGCAGTTCTTTAAGAGATATTGTGCACTCACCACTAACCAGTCTGTTATCACTGTTTATCTGGATCCATTGTAAAGTCAGCAGGTTCATAAAAGCTAATACTACATTTGGTTAGACCATAATTAACCTGTAAAATGTGTTTTGCAAAGCTCCAGAATGACTTAAAAGTCAAAGGAACTAGAAAATGTGAAGTTACAATGACTGTTCCCTGTTGACTTCTAAAAACATTGATGCTATTTGATGATGGCCTCTTTTATTGTTCACTCTAATACAATGTTCAAGAATTTTCAGGGTAATCGGGATAACCGAATCTGTAGAACATTGATTTGAATGTTGTATTCTAATTAGCTTGGTATCTCATTGTCCTGAGTCTCACAGGGGTTAACCAGATAGATAGCAATAATATACCAAGTTCAAATTTGTCACCCTCTAAAATGTTTTTGAGATTAATATAATCATGTTTTGAACACTATGTCAAAATTGTTTCAGGTTAATCAAAAGATATCACCATTTTAAGACATGTGATTTAATTCCTTCAAATTTTAACCCCGAATAAAATCCTCAGTTGAAGATTTAGTCTGAGAAACTTCCAACTTTTTATTCCTTAAAAATTGTATATGTCTATAAGAATACAAGCAAATAGATAAAATTGCATCAGTATAAAATTAAATTTTTAAAAAAATAATAATATATGGATTGAACAGTAAAGGATTCTGTACATAACTATAAATACTTGTTTGTGTTTTAGATAAAGTAGTATTGATTTTTGATTATTCTACTTTACTGTTCTACTTTTACCTGCCTTAAAAGCAAGGTAGAAATCTCCCATATCTGTTTCCAAAATGTTTAAAACTTGGCAACACACTTGTGGTCTATTATGCAAAATTTCTTTGACTTGAACAGCTTTCAAGCCTGAGTCTTTGTATTGCTTCAGCTAATGATCTTGATTTGTATTAACAAATGTGTGTAAACCCTTGATTGAAATTAATGATAGAAAGAATTGAATCTGATCAATATTTGTAGATCTATTAGGTTAACCAAGTGTAGAGGACTTTTGGATGTAGAACAAATGTGGAAATTGTATTTTATAAAAGTCTGTTGCCAAATTGAAGATTGCTCATCTATTCATGAAGATTTCACTTCCTTGTTGTCATTTCAGGAGCTGATACTGAATTGCCGTCAATATACAGTACCCAGAGAAGCTGTCCATTCTTCCACTTACACCAACAGTTAGAGACAGAATACACACGCATGCACGCACGCACACACACACACATACACACACTCTCTCTCTCTCTCTCCCCGATACTCCCCTTTTTTTCACTTTTTATTCCAAACATTGATTCCTTTCCAGCCACCATTTGTCTATTTAAAAAATTGCTAGTGTCCCTCCTTTTAGTTTTGTTTCTCTTTCTCTTCTTCACTCTCTCTTCATTATACATACATATATATATGCACTCACACTCATACATACATATACACACATAAATACATTCATACACACCTTTGACTGTATATGTTACTTCTGTAATCTTTCAATTAGTGGAAGTAACAACATGCTAATTAATTATGACTTTCTTTCATTTCTCAAGCTTTTTAGTAAAGTAACATCACATATCCTCTTTACAGAAATACTCCTACTTTGATGAGTCTGGTGTAATAATGATGGTGATAATTTTAATACCTCTTCCTCTCTTGCTGTGCTATTTGTCTTAAAAAACAATCAGACATGAAATAGTTAATACCCTCCTCCTGTCTGTTACAGTACACTTTCGGTCATATTGCTTATCCCCAGAATATATAGTCACATTGTGCACCAGACATAGCTGGTCTTATTAACCAAGTTGGCCAATATCATGGCATCAAGTTGACCGATTGATGTTATCCTGCTGTGAGACTGGAGATGCAGTCAGTGTGTAGGCTGGTTCAAAACTATGCCCATAATTGATCAAAAAGTGGTGTGTGTATGTTTGTGTGTTGGGATATATGTACATGATCTCATCATTATGTGATTATCAGTCCTCCAACAAATATACCTGTTGTGTTTGTGTGTGTTCAATAATGCTGCTGGTAATGTGTAGTTCTAATGTTACATGAACCTTAGTTTGAATTTCATCTACTAAACTCTACATTTATATTATTTAGTTACATCATCTAAATGATGACATTATATCCACTTCTCACTCATATTTTTTTCTCCTGTGTCCATTCTTTGGTAACACTGCTTCCTTTATTGATACAAACAACCGGTGTTTGGTGAAACAAGAAAGAAAAAGAACGACAACTCATTCTCTCTTCTCTCACCTTTGTATCCATTTCATGTTTCATTGCTTCATGTGATGTAGTTAATAACTGCTGATATATATGTTATATATATAGGCACAGGCTTGGCTGTGTGGTTAAGAAGTTTGCTTTGCAACCATATTGTTTTGAGTTCAGCCTCAATGTGCGGTATCTTAGGCTAGTGTCTTCTACTATATCCTAGGGCTGACCAATGCATTTTAAGTTAATTTTGGTGGATGGAAACTGAAGTCCATTGTGTGTGTGTGTGTGTGTATGTGTGAATATGCTAGAACATAGCCATCCCATGACTTTATTTGTGTAAAACAGTGAATAATATTTACAATCCTTTGACATAACCAGTTTCTCTGCACTTTCTAAAGCCTGTGGGATAAAAAGAAAATAATTCCTTACTTGCAAAACAGGTAAAAAGTATTCAGCTATAAAATCCTACCTCAAATACATCCTTATCCAACCTATGCTAGCATGGAAAAACAAACCTAAATGCGCAGTCACATATAAATATTAAAAACAAAGACAATTACATTTTTAAAGAAGTCCTCAGTTATGTAAAGTTAACAAATGTAGATTTTCACAGCTTTAAAAGAAATATGTTTATTTCTCATTGTAAAGCAGATGAGGTCAGTATATGGGTGTATATAGAGGATGTGTAGATAATGTTATATATGCATGGTAGGCTTATATAGGAACTCCAGAATAATGTGGAATCTTTATATTGTTCAGTACAAGATCTCTTGTAAGAAAAAGACAAGCATAGGTAGTAGCAAGACAATTTCAATTTCAGAATCTTGTTTAAACTTATTGGGTGAACTGGGCAGAGGTGAATAGAGGCTTCAAAAGTGTTAGCCATACAACTTGTTTTGTAAAAACGTAACTATGAGCTTCATTGAGCATCAGTCAATGAATATTAACTATCCCTTCATGCTTTCACTGGAAACAATGTATACCTTTTATAAGAACATAAACATACATGCACATTATATGTATGTGTGTGTGTGTACAAATGATTGGAAACAAGAGTACTGAAAATTATGATTCCAGTTCATCACTGAAGTTTCCAGTTGTTTTGATATTCTTTACAGTCTAAAGAACGTAATAACAATAGAAAACTCAGTGTAATGATGGATTCAAATATATACAGAGAAAATTTCCTCAATATATGTAGAAGAATTTATTTATTCAAAGCTGATGATTAATGCCACTGCTCATGTGTGCATACACATGAAAAAATGTTGAGGCTGTGTGCAACACGAACATTAGAGAAAAATCAAAACTTCAAAACAACAGAAGAGGATAAATATACATAGAAATACACATATCAGGTATGGGAAGCAGATAAATGCAGTTTTGGTGCAATCGTGTTGAAACAATGCTGTAGCCTGGTCTCTATGGCTGATAAAAGAATTTCCATCCCTCATTTTGATTTTTTTTTCCGTGTGTGTGTATGTATATGTATATATATATTATTTTGTTTAAAAGAGTTCCAACACTGTCTGTTTTTTATGTTTTATTTATATTCCTGCAAAACCAATGTGGGGTATAGAATATGGAATATACAATATATAATATAAAATAAAAATAGATGGTACAATGAAATAAAGTATTGAATAGATGAAATATTGAGTGTTCAATATAAAGGATTAAATATATATATATATATATATATGTGTTAAGTCCCTTAACTCCTTAGGGGTTGTTGGGGTGCTGCAGCCATGCAGCATATCTTGGGTAAGATATATATACATACACACACACACACAAAAGCTTCCTTTACTATATGTTGTCCATGAGGTTGGCTGTTTCTGGAAATCTGGACATTTTAGCCATATATATATATGTATTGAATTTGTACTTTCACAACACTGCATAATAATGGCACAACTCTGCATTTGATGCACATGCATGTCTGCATTCAAAGTGCATACTTGTTACAAAAGACACTTATCCAGTTTCATATTTACTGGTGCATGTTTGTTCAGTCATAGAATTTAAATTTGTAACTAGGTAAGGAAGAAATATTGCTTGCCTCTGAATTGTCACATAATCTCTTATAGATCTCTTATTGTTTATAGGGCAGTGGATTGGAAGAATCCGTAGGGTGACAGGCAGTGTGCTTTGCAGTATTTAGTTATGTCCCTCTTATGTTCTGCTGACTCAGCTTTAACTTTTATCCTTCTGGAGTCAATTTAATCAGCTATTATTCCTTCCCTCAAATTAGTGACCTTGTGCTTACATTAGAGTTCATTATCATTATTTATGGCAGTGGATTAGCAGAATTGGTTGAGCATCAGACCATTGTGGTATTAAGTTGCATTGCTGTTTTCTTAGTTGATTATCTTGCTGTTTCAGCTTTGCCTTTCATCCTTCCAGGGTTGATCTTATTGACTTTTGCCACCCTTCCAATTGTGGCACTTTGACTTGAATATCAGTGTGAACTACTCTTAAGCAAGTTTGCAATTGTTTTAATACAACATGGTTGCCATTTCACTTCACTCGAGATATGTGAACATCACAGTTTACCATTCACCTGGCCTTGTGCCTATGTACAAAATGCCTGTTAATGTGTATAGCACTTTCTGATGTTGATGGAAAGAAAAATATCTATATATCAGTAAAATTATAGATTAAAGTCAGTTTTACAACCGTCATTTAATTGACCTTTTACTGAACTATAATTAGTAACATCTGAGAGTAATTCCTCAATGCATGAATGTTACTACTTCTCATCCCTATTTCCTTGTACTGTGGTGATGACCACTCTGGGAGAGGTAAGTTATTGGTAAACCTATTGTCTTCAACCTGATTTAGTATCCCATATAGCACTAACGTTGGGATAAGCATGAACGTCATATATTTTCAATTACCTTAACTCCATAGATGTAAGGCTTTTTGCCTATATGAGAAATACTTAGACAATTTCAGAAACCATGCTCATGTCACCAGTCCAGAATTCACTATCAATGTATTGTCTCCTTGGAGCAAAATACTCAACTTATGCTTGCAAGGAAAGGCTTCTTGCCAGATTAAATTGTAATCACAGATTTGTTGTTTAGAGTTTACTGTGTGTATGTGACTTTTACATGTTCTCTTTCGTCTGTTGAGATGGATTGAATGACTTTGTGTGTGAGTGTTTTTCCTCAAATACAACCATACTCTTTGCCTTATTTTCTAGCTTATAGTCAGGAGGGAATTTGGAAGATTGGTAGGTAGAAAGGATGGACATCAAAGGTACGATATAGGTATGGGTTGGGACAGCTCTCGTGGAACTATCTTTTCATGTGAATAATAAACTCTTTGGAAATGTTTCACAGACTTAGTTGTGTTTTTTTTAATTTTGCTCTTGTTCTTTTCCATTCTTCTGCCAGTGAATTCCAGCAACAATATCTTACTATTTATCATACTTGAAAAAAATTGTACCAATATAGTGGCTGAAAAATTGTGAGTTTGATCCTTCTGTGCAGGGCATTGGGTTTATCTTGCATGTCACTAGATATATAAAAACAGTTTGTTGGTTTACAGTGTAAGGACTGAATTATTTCATGTAAAATGTATAGGAATAAATAGATAAATGCAATTTTTTTTTGTTTTATAAGGAGAGGCATGTCTGCCCATGATTTTTGAAGTTCTCTCAGACTTGTGATATTGATATGGCTCAGCTTCAACATATGCAGTGAGTTGGCTGAGAATCTAATCCAAGTCTAACAGGATTTCAGTTAAGGTACCAAATTGATAGATATCAGACATAAAATAGGGTCAGTAGTTTAAACCCATTGGCCCTTGGTGATCTGAATTTTATTTTAGAAAATATTATTCAAGCACTTAAAATTTGTTCAGAAATATGGTTAAGCATTTATTGACCAAGGTGTTAATGCTACTTTGAAGCTTCCAGTGTGAAGTGCACCATTGTTCTATTTGATCTCTAGCACCACAAAATCAAAAACAGAATCAATGGCTTAGCTTTCCTTGTTTATTTCATGGATGAGGGAATGGAGATGTTGTTTCTACCTTACCTAAGTACTGACAAATTGGATTTTGCATGCAGTGGTAGAGGGAGGAGGCAGAAATAGAAAGAAGCAGATACTGAAACTACCAAGACTGACTACTACTACTACCAGCCAGTTAAAAAAAAAAAAATCTTGCCTCTTTGTATAAATGAAAGACACTGTCTTTATTTGAATTAATTTTGAAAAATCTTGCCTCTTATAATGTAGAAATATTTCTCATGGGTCCAGCAGACAAAATGGAAAAGGTGTTCCCCCAGAGGATGATGAGAGATGTGCTATAACAGCACTCAGACTCACACTTGCAGACAGTAATCTCTGCCCTGATAGCAGTAAGCAGGGATATTGTCTGGGGTCAAGAATACCAGATGTCTCCACTACACAGGCTTGACCATAAAACATGACAGTTTGCTGACCCTGTTTTGGCAAGCAACCATTTAGAGGCTTATGGAACTGTCTAATCCCAGGTAAACCTTGATTGAGTAGACTGAGGATGAAAGGCATTCCAGCTGTGACTGTCCTATATTTTTTTCTTTGTGCAGGTTCATATTATTCAACATACCTTCTTCCAAGTGGAGTGATTTGAGGAAACTTTGTTATTTTTAGCAGGTTGAATGACCATTTAGAGGCTCCACTGTTGGCTTGATTGCATGATTTAAAGGTGACCAGAAGACCATCTGAATCAAGACTGATAAAGAGATGGAAATAAAGAAGACTCAACAGGTGTGGCTGTGTATTAAGAAGTTTGTTTCCCTACAATGTGGATGTGGGTTCAATCCCACTGCATGGTACCTTACACTATTGTCTCTTACTGTATAGCTCCAGGCTAACCAAACTCTTGTGAGTGAATTAGATAGGCAGAAATTGAAAGAAACTCTGTGTATGGCTTTTATGTTTGCATTTGTCAACCAGTGTTGGTTTGTTTATATCCCCTAACTTAGCAGTTCAGATAGAATAAGTACCAAATGTAAATTAAATACTGGCTAAACCTTTGGAGGTAGTGTCCCAGCATGGTTGCAGTCTAATGACTGAAACAAAAAAATAGTTGCTTAATTTGCCACAAACCTCAGTCAAATTAAAAAATTTCATTTGCTTTAAAAAAAACAATAATACATTGGATAATGCAGTCCTTGATACATTATGGCACTATATCTAAAGAATACTGTATTGCTGTGGTTTCTATGACCACACTATCTCTTTACGCTTTAAGTACACAACATCCTTGTTTTATTCCTATAAAGAAAATACAAGCTCCAGAGGAAAATCTTTGACACTCTTAATCCTTTAGCATTCAGATTACTGTTAAGTGTAATGCTTATTTATTCTCAGTATTTTAAATTAATCATGCATTATCTCGTAGCTTTAAGATTTCAGTGATGTGGTTACTTTTTTCTTAGAATAACAATGAAGGGTAGGTGTGATAGGCTGAATCTGGCTGGTTTGAAAATAAAACAGGTAGCATATTTGAGCTGGATATGGCAGGTTTAAGTGCTAAAGGGTTGAAAGTGTTTTCTCTTTCTACATCTTCCATTTCTGGAATATGGACTTCAAATTTTTGTTTTTATCAATTGCAATTAAAAAGTAGGTAAGTAGCACAATGTAGAGAGACTGAGAGTTCTGCACCCTGTTGAATAGAGACCCTTTGGAGGAACCCTATTTCAGCCACTCTTCTTCACAATCATACTCTTTCTGTCATTACCTAACATTCATGACCATAGGTGAGGAAAGGCATGAAAACCAAATTGAAGATAGTGAGTTTGGCTTTTATGCCAATCTCTCCTCTTCTGAGGACTGAATGCTGAAGCTGGTGCATTTCTATGCCCGCACCTGCTACTCTAGCATCCAATTCAACCTCCTACTTCCCATCATTCAAGAACACAGCCTCAAGATACTTAAACTTCACTTGTCTCTGGTGTTCCACTAACACACAAAGTGCACAGGAAAGGCTTTCTTGACAGGACCGATTTCATGAAGAACAAGATGATTGGATAATATTCAGTTTCAGTTGGTCACACTTGGAAATCCTCTTCAATAATCTACAGAAATACCTTCAGCTGTAAATGTGGGGGACCAGGGTTTGAACTCCAGTAGTAACAGAATACTGTAGAAGGATTAGATTACAGAAAGTCATGTTGAGATTGCAACACATGTTGATCTTGATTACAAAAGTTTTAGGTACAGATGTGTGTTTTAAATGCAACATGAAAACATGGTTTTATTTTACAGGAATAGGCTAAGAATGCTATAGATATAGATCTTGATTATGGTATGTATGGGTTTAGATTTTAATGTGTAAGTATAAATTTCTTTCTGCTATTGGCACAAGGCCTGAAATTCGGGGAATGGGGATAGTCGGTTACATCAACCCCAGTGCTCAGCTAGTAATTAATTTTATTGACCTTGAAATGATGAAAGGCAAAGTTAACCTCAACAGAATTTGAACTCTGAATATAAAGACAGATGAAATACCACTGAGCCTTTTACTTGACATGCTAATGATTTTGCCAGCTTACTGCTTAATGTGTAGGTATAAATTGCAGCATATCTGGGTCTAGGTTGCAATATTTAGATTTAGATTACTTCTATGTAGATCTAGATTGCAATGGCTGTATGTTTAGATTATAATGAGTAAAGGTGTATATTGCAACATGTGTGTAGGTTTAGCAATAGATATATCTCTTTTCTCATTGAGTCTAGACAAGGCAGTGCTCATCACCTTTGTAGGCCCTTCAAGATCAGTGACCTTGTTCTTAAGGTTCCATTTAAACCAGCATCTCCCAACCTATTTTCCCCCAGGCCTTGCTATAACTTCCTAGAAAAATGTGTGCCCCAACAGTGGTTGGAAAAAACTTTGTTTTTAATATCTCATAATTATACCCTTTACTTAACAAAACATCCACACTAGAGCATTAGAATAGCAAACAGTTTTCACACAGTATGCTTGGCTGGAGGGATTGGTTTGGCTAGGCTGAGAATAGGTGTAGTATATTGGCTGTGAAAAAAAGGTTTTCACAATTCTGTGTCCCAAAGTCCATTGTCCATGCTGGCATGGGTCAGACAGTTTGACCAGAGCTGGCAGGCTGGTGAGTTGCATCAGACTGCAGTCTGATTTGACATGGTTTCTACAGCTGGATGTCCTTCCTAACACGAACCCCTGTACATGTTGAGAGTCATTGATTTAAACTGTTGCAAGTAAAACATGAGCAGGGTGAAAATTCCAGATGTTTGTGGGTAGAAGGACTGAGAATAGTGGGTAGTACAGGGCCAAGGGGTTTAGATGCAACAAAAGCTGAGGAGACAAGTGGATCAGAGATACGAGAACAGCCAGCTTGATTGCAACTGGTGTTTATATAGACTGGAATTTGTATAGCTATACATTGCAACAACTGTTGGTCTAGATTGCCTGGGAATATCTACATTGTAATGAATAAGTAGGAGCCCAAGTACAGCTGATGTTGCTAATAAGAGTTAATCAGCTTGGTGTCTTACAAGTCATCATCGTCTTTGTCCTCCTCGTCCTCTTCCTCCTCATCATCATCATCATAATCATTGTCATAATCATCACCATCCTCCTCCAACTTCTCACTACCACCATCACCATTGTCGTCGTCATCATCACTATCATGACCACAAAACTGTTGAGAAAGACTCTAGAGGGTTGCTAGACCTACTAGAAATAACAGCAACTTTTCCCTTATATTACAAAATACCATCTCAAAAAAAACAAAACAAGTAACACTGTGTATGAAATTAAAGATGAAATGATTATGGATAGAGTATCTTTGGCTACATGAACTGCTTGATCTGAACTGGCCTGTACCACTACCCACCATCACAACAATCATCATAATCAGTAACAGTTTCTTTTCTGTTTCCTATTCTTCTATTCTAATCCTGTTTATTGGTTTATTTAATTAGTATCAACTGGAAATTTCCTTTGCCTTTGTTTTTTGTCTTTTTCATCTTTTTTTTTGGATCTGTCAATAAAGAAAAGAATAAAGAACATCATCATCCTTATCCACATTACCATCATAACAACAACAACAACAGTGTTCAACTGGTTCTCATTTTAATGACCCCAAAAGGTAGAAAGGCAAAGTCGACCTTGACAGAGTTTGAACTCAGAACATAAAAATGGATGAAATGCTGCTAAGCATTTTGCCTGGTGTGCTAATGATTCTGCCAGCTTGTTATATTAAAGTGATCCCTAATATTAGCATAAGGCCATAAATTTTGAGGGATGGGAATAGTTGATTAAATGAACATCAATACTTATCTGGTATTGTATTTTATCAAGCACCTGAAAGAAGAAAGGAGAAGTCACCTTCAGTTTGAGTGCAGCTCAGTAGTTATTATCATCATCATCATGTTTGTGCTTTTCTGTGCCAAGTGACCAATCTAGGACAACTGCTCCTAGATAATAGACTTCTGGACAATTACATACTAAACCTTTTAGTATTCAGATTAATTTGTCAAATGTAATGCTTATTTATTCACATTCTTTTGTAATTAATCATGCATTATCTCATAGCTTTCAGATTTCAATGGTTATTTTTTGTAGGATATGTGTGAGATGTCAGATCTAGCAAGTTCAAATATAAAAGAGGTGAAATCGAAATCGAATTAAATTCGATGACTGGCACCCATGCCAACGTCGTCTCCTTCATTGGACACGAAACTCGGCTTGCGAAAACCTGTTGGGGCAAGCAAAAGCGAAATCATCATGGCACCTGTGCCCAGCATCGCCTTCCTGGCACTTGTGCCAGATGGCATGTGTAAAAACATTTGAGCGAGATCATTGCCAGTGCCGCCGAACTGGCTCCTGTGTGGGTTGCACGTAAAATACACCATTTTGAGCGTGGCCGTTGCCAGTACCGTCTGACTGGCCTTCGTGCCGGTGGCACGTAAAAGCACCCGCTACACTCTCGGAGTGGTTGGTGTTAGGAAGGGCATCCAGCTGTAGAAACTCTGCCAAATCAAATTGGAGCCTGGTGTAGCCATCTGGTTTCACCAGTCCTCAGTCAAATCGTCCAACCCATGCTAGCATGGAAAGCGGATGTTAAACGACGATGATGATGATGATGATGTAGAATATTTGGACTGGATATGGCCAGTTTAAATGCTAAAGGGGTAAATGAAAATTAAGAAAAAGCAAAACTCTGAGGGTTTAAATTAATACTAATAAAACTAATGAGAGTTTTATTCTCATTCTTTATTTGTTATTATACCACTAAAATTATGAATTGTGCACTACAAACAAATGCAATAATGAATAATTACAGTGGTTAATTATTGTTTTGGTTGGCAGTGATCTGGCAGAATCATTAACATGCCTGGCCAAATGCTTAACAGCATTTCATCCATCTTTATGTTTTGAGTTCAAAATCTGTTGAGGTCGACTTTACCTTTCATCCTTTCAGAGTTGATAAAAATAAGTACCAGTTAAGCACTGGGATGGGGTGGGGGTGGGGGATGAAGTAATACCCCCTCCTCCAAAATTGCTGGCTTTGTGCCAGAGTTTGAAATCAATAATTGATCTGATTGCTTGGTTAAAAAGTTTGCTTTACAATCATGTAGTTCCAGGTTCAGTCCTACTGATACATCATTGATGTGGTTTTCACACGTCTTATTTTAGCATGTAGCTTGTAAATCAACCCTAAATTTTTCATGTAGCTTGTAAATAAACCCTAAATTTTGCATGTAGCTTGCAAATCAACCCTAAATTTTCCTCTCCACACAATACACCAACATCATCTTCAACTACTGTGTAAAACCCAACTTAGATCACAGAAACATATTGCTCACTTGCAAGACAATGAACTTCATGTTATCTCATGGAGCAGGGTGCTCTTATATTTTACATACCTTCTCTTTTTGTTCCTCAATCTGTTTTTCTTCCATTTTTTAAAATTCCTTTTACACTCCTCTCCTATTTAGCCTTCAGTTGCTCTCATTTATTGCAAGTGAATAAATATCTTGAAGGCATTATCTTAGGCATGTGAATCTTATACAATTTTAGGGATATCTTTGTACCACATATCTCCACAAGAAACTAACGCAAATATAGTAGGCCCCATGTAAGATATTCAATATTTAGAAGAGTGCTTGCCACCAATAGTAGGCAAGGAAATAACCTGTACAACATGGTTTATGTCCCTTCCCATTTAAAATTCAAACCCCACTCAGATTCACTTTGCCTTTCACCCTTCAAAATGTCAATAAAATTTGTACAACCTGTTAAAAATAACTATTGGGGTTAAGGTAATCAATTATACCTGAGAAGGTGGGACCTCAAATTTTTTTTATGATTTTGTCAGAGACAAAAGGCATTGCTCATGACTTTTGCAGGGTCTCTGATACCAGTGTAAAAAAGAACAATGAAAACCACAGCTAATGTTTAGCTGTTGTGGGAGGTAGCATATCAAAACAATGAGTTATTCCCAAACTGGAGTCCTTGATCAAATGATTTCAATAGAATGAACTCTGCTGAAGGTGTTCAAAGGCTGGTGGTGGTGGGAAACCTGGTGACAGGTAAGTTTTAAAGCTCTCTCTACCTAAGAACAGATGCTGTTCATACAGTTTCAATCTACTCAATTTCACTCACAAGAATTTGATCAGTTCCAGGCTATGATAAAAAGACACATGCACAAGATATCATGCAAGATACCATGCATTAGGATGGAACCATGTATCATTAAAACAGTTAAACTATAAAAATGTAGGATGATGCAAATGACTTACAGGGAGCATATTGTCTATGTTTAGATCGTTTGGTTTTATTTTTGTACCATTTTGACCAAGAATTGAAGACATGACTTGCCCAACCTAGGGTTTCAATCCGAAACACATCCTCTTTTATATCTTCATAATCCACTTTTGTTGATGACAGAAATATCTTTAAAGGAAATTTTCTCAAAGCAGCATCTTTATTCTGCAAAGTAAGCGGGGAAATAATAATGAAATATATTAGTTCAATACGACATTATTGCTGTTGTTGTATATCAGAAACTACATTCTTCAATGTGGCCATTTTTATTTAAAGATGGGAACGTGTAACATGAGAGATTTGGCTGCTATTTCTTCACATCAAAACCCATTGCCACCATTACAATCCAGCATTATTATTGCCATCTTCTCCAGCAGTAGACCACCAGAGATATAGCACTACAATAATTCTACATCCAACTGCCATAAATTTAGATATGAATATCAAAATGAGATTGTAAGCAGATGAAAACTGAAGGTTATGTTAATCTAAAACATCATCACCAGTGTAACAGTTACACAAACAGAAACATGCATGCAACGTAATCATTCACACACATTTTCTGGATAGATTTCATTTAATAAAAACAGTTGTTTTAAGGTTTTTGTTTATTTTGTGCTTACTTGACTTAATAACAAGTATGTCTTAGATATTTTCCATTGCACGTGAAGGAAGCAAGTATGGAAGGATCATACATACTAGCTGGACCTGTGAAAAATTCATGGAAAATATTAAAATTGTAAGCGTTTGTAAACAGTGTACTGGTGCCATGAGAGATCTTTGTATATTATGATTGTCTGTCTTTACGTTCTGAGTTCAAATTCTGCCGAGGTCAACTTTGCCTTTCGTCCTTTGGGGCTCGATGAATTAAGAACCAGTTGTGTACTGGCATCGATCTAATCGACTGGGCCCCTCCCCACAAAAATTTCAGTCTTAGAAAAGTATATTGTGACAGTTACAGAAAGTAATGTAATACCAGTGAATATGTAGTGAACCCTAGCGATCAAGCAAGAAAGCAAAACGGAAAAGGGATTTAACAAGAGTAATCCCCCTCGACCTTCTAGAAAGTTCTCAGACATTCTAGAAGCTCCCGGTTGACGTGGAAGTCAGGGACTTCCGGTTCATCCCTCATATAAAGTGACGTTCTCAGTGTCTGTCTAGATTCAATTGGTTACACTTGTTACATTGTCGATTTGTATTAGTTAAAGAATAGATGATTGTTTTGTGCTGCTTTGCAGTGATTTGTTTGTCTGATTTCTCTCCACATTTGAAGAGAGATGGCTAGGTTTTCAACAAGGAATACGTTCTATTCAGACCTTAGTGGGACTGAATTGTCGTCTTCTGAGGAGGATTTTGTGTGAGTGGTCGACGTGGTGGATAAGTATCTGAGGAAGAGGAGTTTTGCAGAGACGACAGAGGTCTCAAGAAGAGAGGTGAATGTAACCAATTTAAGGAACTTCGAAAAAAATGATAAACAGGGAAGGTGGTGATGTGAAGTCGTCACCACCTCAGGAAGTAATGAAAAGTATGGAGGAAAAAACGATAGTATACAAAGTTTACTCAGTGAAAGAGAAGAATATAGAGAACAAATCAACTGAAACAATAGAAAAGGCATTGAGGCCAATCTGGCAGGATATAACATATCTTGCCAGAGGAAGCCGATATGGTACTGTAGAAGATCATTTCAAAAGCATGAGAAAGGCAAAGGAACATTCAGAGAACCCTTTAAGAACAGAAAGGGTGATCCTCCAACCCATGTACCTTGGAAGAAGATGTGGCTTGGGTGGCGTTGGTGTGCTTCAAGGAAGCGAAAAGGAAGTGACTGTGCTCCAAGCCACAGAGACAGAGGCCCCTAATTGGAAAGGAAAGGTGTTGGACATTATAATGCAGAGTACAGCAGAGTACTTAGAAAAAATGGCGGAAACAGTAACAATAGGAGAAGCGGTGCTTAGAGTTTGGGTAGAGGTCAAAATCCCTCGTTGCTTTATATGTGGCCAAAAGGGCCATATTAGAGCGGACTGCCCTTTAAAAAATAATAAGGAAAACCAAGAGGAAGCCGGAAAGGAACTGGAAAAGGTAGAAGTAACAGTAACAGAAGTGAACGAAGAAGAACCATGGAAGGTGGCAGAAGAAAGAAAGCAGAGGAAGAGAAAGAAAGTCAGAGTGAACCCCGCACCTATCCCACCCATACCTTCTCAACTCCCCCTCCCCCCACAGACACCAAACCCACCCCGCCGACACAAAAGAAAAGAAAAAAAGAAGCAGACACAAGAAAGTACAAAAAGTAGTTGCTTAACTTGTCACAAACCTCAGTCTAATTTTAAAATTTCATTTGCTTTAAAAAAGCAGTAATATATTGGATAATGCAGTCCTTGATACATTATGGCACTATATCTAAAGAATACTGTATTGCTGTGGTTTCTACTGTTTTTGTGACATCACACTATACAAAGTTCGTAAACATGGAAGAAAAGGCAAACACAGACACATGCGTGTTGGTGCCTGAGTGTCGTATAAGAGAAATAGAAGTATACAAGGAAGGTTTAAAATATAGGAAAGTGAACTGTAACATAAAAGAAGTGTCGGATAGTGTAAAACAAATGTAACCAGACATACACACATGCATACATCCTTTCTTCCTTTGTCTATCTGTCTCTTTCTCTTTCACTGGCTCTCACTCTCTCTCAAATACACACGCACGCAGGCATACACACACACACACACACACACACTAAAGTAGATACAAGAAAGACTTACAGATATTGCTGTATTTGATATATCTAAGTATTTGAGCTCTGGAAACACCTTTAAGTATTCTAAACAACTGGCATCTAAATCTTGATTGTCTGTGAAATAAAGATTGAAACTTAGATAAAGTGATAGAGCTTTATAAATGCCACCCTTATATATATATATATATATATATATGAGAGTATTGTAGTTCGCTTGAAGCATTGTGTATTGTTTGTAAAAAAAATAATGTGTCTTGAATGACACAACAATGCACTATAATAATTGTTATAATTTAATCATCCATAGACTGATATGATATGATATGATATATATATATAATACAATAAGATATAATAATAAATTAATATAGTAAGATGTATTAAATACATTATAATATAGGTGGCACATTAGCAATTAAAACCAAAAAGGTAAAATTAATAAACGAAGGTGTAAAATAGCACTGGCAATTGCTAGAAATGAGTCAAAATTTAACTCAAACAGCCACATAAAGCACTAACCTCAATGAGATATACAGGAATTGCGAGTGAGCAAGCCAAAACATCTTTCCCTGGTGAGATAAACTCACAGAATGAAGTATTTGGACAAAACCTTATCACGTGATTTCAAAATTTGACCAATATGACGTTGTTTCTCATCAGAGGCTTCTACCACTATTCTGGGTTAATGAGATAGCCTGCCTCCCAGTAGACAAAATACTACAGCTAGTGCATTGTAAAAATATCAACTCCCAACACTTGACTGATACTTTATTTTATCGACCCATGAATAATGAAAGCAAAGTTGATCTTGACAGGGTTTGAAATCATAGCTTAAAAGTTCGTAACTTAATAACACAGAGCGTTGCATTTCGTGCTCTTCAGTCTCTGTCAATGCTCCACCCTACAAATAATTAAAAACAAAATGTGTTGATTTGATTATAACGAAAGAAATACCTACCTGAAATATCAAGATATTGTAAATTTCTTTGCCCGCCTCTAAGAAGGCGTAAAGAAATCGTCATGTGATCAATACCTCGATGGCTCAGCCCATTATCACGAAGAGCAAGCAATGTCAAGCTGTAATACAACACTATATGTTAAAAGTTAATATGTCAAAAGACAAAAACAAATGCAACATAAATTATTACTATTAATTTATCTAGCCACCAATTCAGTGATCAAAGGTTTTCATCAAAGGGGGATCAGTTTCATTGATGTTTGGGAGAGAAAGCTGGAGATTAAATCTACACTAGTACTCAACTCAAGAAGCAGACGACCGTAACTAAATGTTGTAAGGCTTTTTATAAACTGATCTATAATTTCTGCCAATTCATCGCTCTGTCATACGCCTACGTGGAAACTTCTATATGGGCGTTTAGTCGGATCTCGTATTTTTCATTCACAAAATGAACCCCCTTTTATTTTGCTCAAATTGCTTTCAATTTTGGTGTATCGATGCAACTCTGAATTTTGACTATGACCAACCAATTATGTTATCTCGTGAATTAAAGAATCTGATGTTATTTGGAAGTAAAGTTGGGAAATTTAGGTAATTTTAGCCAATCAACAGATAGCGAGGCATTAACAACGTGTTACCATGACAACCGCACATTGTGTTGTGTTTCATCTGCATGTTGTGTTGATTCTTCGCACCACGAGATTTACTTCACCCTCGTGTTTTGTTTTAATAAAAATTTATATTTATCAATCAGAATTTTATTATAGATATTTTTCGTCAATCATCTTAATATTTTACATATTTTTCATATATAGCAAAAGTTGTTTGCGATGTTTATACAGTTTCTTGGCATTATGAAGGTGAATATAAGATACAGGTATTATTTCACAGGGTACAACTTTAAAGTTGACACTGCTCCGCTAAACACAGAAAATTTCTCTCTCGCTATTGGTTAAAAATACAGTTTTTTTTATATTTTAAAAAATCTGTAACTTTTTCCTCCAATTACTTTCTCCACAACATCATACCTTCATAGCAATTAGACTGGAAAACTATATTATTATAGCCGATTTTCAGATCTTTTACTGCATATTTTGCGAATGAAAAAAAAAAAAACTAGATCAGTTTAGTCTGTTACAAACAGCAACCAAATCTCCCTAAAATCATATTTTACCACCTTGGAAAAGAATAGAATATGTCAGATTTAAGAACATTCACAGGTGATTGTCGCCAGATGATTCTTATTTATTAGAAATAGTCATCAAATCTTCATGCCACAGAGTGTGCAATTAAAAAAAGAATGGGAATATATTGGATAATGTTCTTGATATACATTATCAAAAAATATAAAGAAAAGGTGGAATTGCCTTAGGTGGAGCATCTTTGATCATAGGTCTACTTCATCAGTGCTAACTATATCAGTCCTAACTAAAGAGCAGTAAAAAATAGAAGGAAATGGATACTTATCTATCCAACAGCAAAAAGCCATGTTCAAGTTCGAGTGTGAAGAATGTATTAAGAATGGTACTGTTTGTTTCAGTTAGGTAAGTCTTTGCTCGCACCAACAAATGTTTTGCTTACTGATTTCCGTTGACAGAAACACGTGTTTCGCTTGGCTCCAAAGGACCGGGTAATATTCAAAACAAAGTTCAGTTTCCTTCTCGAGTCATACCGATTCGTAATGGCCGGTTCCCATGGCGTATATATTCCTCACCTGGATAGGACACTGGTCCGTCACAGGATTACTCATTTTTGCCAGCTGGAGTAATGTGAAATAAAGTGATTTGCTCAAGAACACAACGCGTTGCCCGGTTCAGGAATCGAAACTACAATCTTACGATCATGAGTTCAACATCCTAACCACTAAGCCACGCGTCTCCACTGGGTAATGTCTACCATTGAGGAGGCAAAATCAAATCGAAACTCCGGTGTCTGTTAGTCCACTGACATTACTTGTAGTGACTGGTATTTACGTCCATCATTCATACGGAGAAGTCGTTTGATTCTCGCTTTTCTTTACATACCCATAAGAATATTTACTTACCGTACTTGATGGTATACAAGCCGGATGTTAATCGCATTCCAATTTCAGCAGCAATTTTAAGGAAAAAATGGTTTTGTGCATCAAAGCATGTAGTATTTAAAGCAACTTCGCATATAGGATGCAGGGTGGTTTTTTGAGACGTTTTTTGTGTCTTATATGTCATCAATACGATATATTATATAGGAAAAATGCGAATATTCAACAATAAAAAAAATTTTTTTTTTTTAAATAAAACTACTATAATTTTACTTTTTGACCTTGATAAATCTGGCACTAGGAAAAAAAAAGACTCTGAGGTGACTCCCCCACCCCGCCTTGGGAGCCTAAACACGTGCTTTTATTGTTTAATAATCGAAGACATATAATGCCCAGAGTAACATACTCACTTAGTAAAATAATTCAACTGGGACAAGATTGAATGGCGATCTCCAAGCTTGCAGTGACTCAAATCGAGGGAACTAACTCCGGAAAATACTGTGAATTCACTGGACAAATAATTAATCAGATGACTTGAATGGCGCAAAGAAAGGCTTGAGACAAAATACTTGGTGAAAGTCGACGAAAATAATTCCAATCTCTTGAAGACCGTTGTTGAAGGAATCGAAAATTGGTTATTATGGTCGGCAGCAATAAATATTTCTTGAGCTACTGTGACAGGTAATGTATGTAAAGACTGGTATGTGTCCAGGTTCCCCACCAAAAATTCGATACATATTGTCTGTAGAGGTTTCGGTTCGAAAGTGAAAAATGCTGTATCATCCATGGGACCAGAAAATCAGAAAGTAATAGACAGACAGACAGATAGATAGACAAATATTTATACAGTAAGATGGATTAGTAATTTAAAAGTAGCTCTGGAAAGTCGTAGATCATCGGCGAAGAAACGAAACCTTTTCAAGTATAGTCGAAGTCTTAGTTGTCAAATCTGATAAAAAGGAGAAAACTGCGTTAAAAGTACGCATGCAAACAAAAAATTGCACATACACAAACCAACAAACAAAAACAGTCTGACGTGAACACACGGACACACACATCCACCCACCCACATCTCTCTCTCTCTCTCTCTCTATATATATATATATATCTAAGAGGTCTTGGTTCAACAGGTTTTGGGGTCTGACGACACGCCATAAAGCTAAATCCTTTATGGACGGGAAACCTAAGGTAATCCCATAAATCAGTCTTCCCCATTTGTAATATGTATTGCTCTATATCTTAGAGTGCGCTTCTTCTTTCGGTTTTATGTTTTACAGACGATATATACACAGACATGCAGGAAGTAAATAGACACCTTTAATTTTCAAAATTTCTGATCTAAGAGTCTATGTTTTCAGCGGTGTAGAATTTAAAATGTAATTATTCATTTTCATTCCAGGTGTCATTATATTAAACATTTGCAAAGAGTAACCATGCCACGTATAAAAAATTCAGCAGAACTGTCAGATTTTCAAAGAGGTCGTATTGTTGGGCAATCTGAGGCTGATCTTAGCCAGCGAAAAATTGCCAAAAATCTTCAAATTCCTATTGCTACTGTTAATAGAATTATAAGGCAATTCAAGACCCAAGGAAAAGAATCAACAAATTCTCGTCCCGGTCGACCTGGGCCCTCGGAAAGGAAGCTTCAATGATTGAAGAAAATTGTGGAAAACGAACCCGTTTGAAGGCTTCTGACATTGCAAAACAGCTAGAAGTTAGTCCAAGAACGTGTGTTACATATCTGCATAAGCTTGGGTATTATGAACGAGCAGCTAGAAGAAAACCTCTCCTTCAACCAATGAATATCATGAAAAGAAAGAAATGGGCTAAGGAAATATCAGAAAAATCCAGTTCATTTTGGGATAAAGTGATTTTCTCAGATGAATCCAGATTTGCATTATTTTCAGACAGTGGACGTGTTTGGGTCTGGAGGCTTCCCAATCAAGAAATTGATAGATTTGATTTGAAACGACTCCAACCAATTGTGAAACATGGCGGTATCTCTGTAATGGTATGGAGAGCTGTCACCAGCAATGGTCGTTCTGAGCTGATAGAATGTGTTGGAACTATAAACTCTGAAAAATAAATTGAAATACTTAAGCAAGGACTACTTCCGATGAATTCACACGATAACATAACGAAAAATAAGATTTTATTCATGGAAGATGGAGCTCCATGCCACACAGCGAAAAGAAATCAACAATGGCTGGCTGAAAATCGGTCAAAAAGCTTCCTTGGCCGAACCAATATCCTGACATGAACCCAATTGAAAATCTTTGGAGCATACTAGATAGAGCTATACGAAAAACTCGACAGAAACCTAAATCTAAAAATGAACTTATAGGAAAGTTGGTTATACATCATTAGATGTATACCTGACTTTCCTATATAAAATTAAAGAATATAACGGAACGCTGAACTCCGGACTATCAACTTAAACAACATTTATTTAGGTGGTAAATATATACATCTTTAGCTCATGTTGTTCCAGCTTCTGTGTATGTGAGCATAGTTGTTGGGACGTTGTTATGTAGATGTAAGCGAGCTGTCGAGTGTAAGTCCGAAAGATGGAGAGTGACAGCTAAACACGTAAAGAGACTGTCTCCAGAGTTGGAATGTTGGAGACACTGCTTGACACGTCCATGCTCATGGTCGGCCGACCGAGAAAGAGATAGAATTAAGCGGGAAAGCTTGCTTGTTTAATTCCACGCATGCGTGAGACTACGCATGCGCACGGCGTTACTACAAACTGTTTCGATTGTTGCGTGAAAAGTGGGCAGAAATTCCACAAGAGACAATCACAAAGCTCATAGGTTCAATGCCAAAAAGAGTTTCTGAATTAAAAACTGCAAAGGGAATGTCAACTAAATACTAAAGAATGTAGTCCTACCTATCGATTACATTTCAATTGTTCGCTCTGCGTATTAAATAAAAGATTTTGAAAATTAAAGGTGTCTATTTACTTGTTGCATGTCTGTATATATATGTATATATATATATATATATATATATTCCAGGCACCAAACCGACACTCAAACACTCTATAAAGGGATCAAATATCACTCCAGTGACCGACGCGAAGTAGCTCATTCATACATAAAAAAAGAAAAGTACGATATGTAATTTGCAAATATAAGTAAGAATTAGATATAAATGATATATATAAATATAAAAAAAGTATAAGTAAAAATATAAATAAAGTAAGATTTAAATATAAATAATATATATATAAAAGTAAAAATATACATATGTATAACTATAAGAAAAAAGGAAAAAGAAAAAAGATCTATACATATTTATAGATATTTTGTTGGATGGCTGTTGACTGCTCATGAGTTCCTCCGCCCTTTGACGGGTCTTATTTTTCACCCTGCAGGGTGTCCAACAACACCCTCTTCACCCAAGCAAGCCTGCTGGGGTTAGTTTCGTCGCAAACGATCCAACCATGCGACAGGTTGTACTGGATTACATGTTACCAGTAGCACTCAAGAGTGATCTGTCTGGAATGGGATAGCTTACCTCATGGGCAGGTAGAAGCTCTTTAACCTTGGTTGGTAATCTACCCAAGAGAAGGAAATCTCCGAAATAAAACCTGAGGCCTTGGAAGTTCCTGGTTTTATCAGTTTTCATGTCACACCGGTGAAAGTCTTCTTTGACCTCTGCTGACCCAAAGGGTGCGAAGATTCTTTTGTCGCTATGGCTGATCTCCTCACGATCTGCCGAATCTATTTATAGACCTGTAGAATTTGATCTATTCACCAAGCTGCTACTCTTCCCCCAACTATTTCCTTCAACAACCACATATTTATGATTATCTCAAGTACAAGACAAAAGTTGAAAATAAAGAACATTTAATAAAATCTTTTAATAATAATTGGAAATGGTAATAATGATAATAACAGTAGTAGTGGTGGTGATGGTGATAATGATGATGATGATGATAATAATAATAATAATAATAATAATAATAATAATAATAATAATAATAATAATATGCTGCAGCTGCTAATACTACAACTACTACTATTCTGATTGCACTGGAATCTGAGGCTTAACTACCACTACTACCACTAACCCCACCCCTACTACTGTTTCTATTGCTGCCACCACTGCTGCTATTACACATAGATACAACAATAAAGGCAGTAATTGACAACAGCGATAGAAGACTGAAGAAGAGCCTGTTCACCGAAGAAGATTACAAGTGAGCAATGGACTCTCTGGAAAGTTGTTCTGCATGACAGAACATCGCTGAGAAAGGCTAGATAAAATAGTGTGTAATTTTCTATGCGGCTGTCCACGTGAAGAGTGCTGGAAATTGGTGCCACCCCTGCCCTGCACAGGCCTGTATAACCCCTGAGTCTGTTAATTTAACAATGACAAATAGTAAAAAAGTAAAAGTAATAATATCAGTGATATCAGTGATGATGATAATAATAATAATAATGAAAGGAAGCGGGTGGTGTCTCCCCATGTCCTGATTAATGATACATCTAGTGATGGTGTTACAATAAAAACACTGGTAATTGCGCAACCTGATAATCGCTACCTCATAGGAGTGACAATAAATAGACAAAATATTGCGAATAACGGTGGTAATGAAACTGAAGCCATTAATGGTGACAGTGTTGCACCCGGCAGGCTCAGAAATTCTGGTCTGGCTCCAGCCTGTCGATATCCAAAAAGGGACAACCACACGTGGCGTAGATGGAGCAAGCAAGTTAATGCTGTGGTCATGGAGTGTTACAACCTGAGCAACCCGGTAGATGTAAAATGGTGCTCAAATTAGGGGTTACCGACAACGTATGTATGATCATTGGAGGGAAAAGGGATTGTTTCAACCCATGGAACAGAAACTATGTGATCAAGCTAGAGCAATAAGAAAAATATCGTTGGTTCACAGAAGTAGAGCTCGAAGCCATCAAATGACGGGTCTTGGAAAATAGCAGGCAGAGATAACGATGAAAGTACAATTCTTACTAATAATAGTAATCTCATAACACAGGAAAGGAACAGTGGTAGTTTGCTTGACGAGAGACAAATAGATGATCTAAAAGAAGACAATAAAACTAATGGCGACATGACAGATGGACAAAAGGCAACCTACGACAGAATAAAGGCAAGACTACAGGAGAACGATAGCGACATTATTTGCAACCTTAAAAAGGTTGACCGGTAGAAATTCAACCAAGAAACGGAAAATGTCAATGAAATTCTGAAATACATCAGAAAAACAACATCACAGAAACAAATAATTTGATCAAGGCAGGAAGTATTGTAACAGAAAATGTGGGTATTGATGCATCTCCATGCAAAGCAGGGTAGGCCTTTTACCCCAGGTGGGCTCTTTACCCAGTCTACCCTAATCAGATATAGAGTTGGAATTGTAAACTGGACTACAAATGATATACAGAAACTTGAGAGAAAAACTAGAAAGTTGTTGACAATAAATGGTGCCCACCATCCGAAAGCTGATATCAACCGATTGCACTTGAAGAGAGATCAGAGTGGAAGAGGCTTAATTGCTGTGGAAGAGTGTGTATAGATGGAAAGAAAAAGCTCGCTAGAATATTTACAGAACAGCACATAGAAACTACTAAAGAAGGTGAATGAGGAGCAAATGATGAAGTGTAGAATAGGAGAAAAGGACAAGAATGGAATTCAAAGAGCGCACGTTAAACAGATAGAAGAGAAACTTCTGCGTTGTCAATTTTAGAGAGCCACTGAAGATGTATGTGGAACAAAATCCAGGGCTTGGATAAAAAAAAAAGGGCAATTAAAAAAGGAAATAGAGAACCTGACTGTAGCAGCCCAGGATCAAACGATAAAAAAAAACTTGAGGAAAAATTAATATGGGGAGAATGTGTCAAAAAACTAGAGTCTGCGAAATTTGAAAGGAGGCAGTGGTACACATTGTTGCAGAATGTCCCAAGTTGGCACAGGAAGAATATAAGAAATGGAGACATGGCCAATCTGTAAACGTTTTACACTGGAAACTATGCCAGAAATAGGGATCTGAAGTGAGAGATACACGGTGTGAACATCGGGGCCGAAAGAGTGCTGGAGTCGGAGAATTGTAAGATTTTGTGGGACTTTCCTATTCAAACGGACAAGAAGCTAGAAAATAATAGACCAGACACAATAATAATAGACAAGGAAAAGCGAAGTTGCTTATTAATTTATCCATTATGTCCGTTTGATTCCAGGCTCGTAAAGAAAGAAGATGAAAAACAAAAAAATACAATCCCTTAAAATTTGGAATTGCAAGAATGTGGAATATGAAAACTGTAAAGGTTGTACCTATAATAATTGGTGTATTGGGAACAATAAGCAAAGGTATAGACAAATGGTTGAAGGAGATTGGAATAGAATGTCCTGTAGGGCTTCTACAGAAGATTTGCCTCTTAGGGACAGGAAAGATTATCAGGAGGGTTTTAAGTACTTGAAAGACTATTGAAAGCTAGTGGATACTTAAGGTTACAGGTAGTAACCCGCTACCCACAAAAATCCTGCCAGGAATAAGACTGAACCTGAGTCAAATCAATAATAATAATAATAATAATAATAATAATAATAATAATAACTTCTTTTAACAAACTTCTTTTTTCTCTTCTCTTTCGCTCGCTAGTTTTTACGTCTCTGTTTCTTTTTCTTTTTCTCCCCCACCTCCCTACGCTTAAGGTATACTTCCTATTTCTCCCGTCTGTAATAACCGTCCTGTATATGTATACACTAAGAGGTTTTGTGCGCGTGCGTGTATATATATATATGTGTGTATTTGTGTATATATTTATGTCTTATATATGTGTCTCAATATGTATATAACTATGAACATGTATCAGTGTACTTTGGTGTACATATATGTATATTATAGATGGTCTAGTATGCGTATATACTGCTGAAAAAATATTTATGTAATACAGCGTGAAAATTTTTAACTTTAATTTTAATGTATTAATTGACTTATATTTCGTATATGATTATTTACCATATGTATTAGGAATCTGTCCTTCGATTTAAGGTTTTCTTCGATTTTACAATAGGATGAATTTATACTGAATCTATTTTGTTCATTGCATGCTTAAGACCATTAGTTGAAAGGACCAATGAAACAAAACCATTTTCAAAGGTGTATCTTTTAAAGTAGTTTTTTTTCCTGTTTTTGTTTGATTATATCGTCATTTCTGTTCCATTCTATCAAAACTGTCCAACGAACGGGAACGTGAAACTCTGAGTAACAGTTTTTGTGATATTTCTGCTGCTTTTAAATAAAGCATACTACTCTACCTCTGGTATTTGAGTACTCTTTTTTTCCACCTTGTTTCACATTTATGTGCTTACTCCGGTATATATATATATATATATATATATATATATATATATATATGTGTGTGTGTGTGGTAGAGACTGGATAGAAGTACAGCGTACACTAAATATTGAACGTCAGTACTTATCAAAGAACAATAACTGGTAAGATTGTCATTAAACTAAGCCAAGTCTGCTTACTAGAGCACCTCTATATTTAAGGCACAACCATAGGAGGAATCTTGTCTTAGCATTGCACAAACACTTGCCATTTACACAATGTTCCAGCAACTTAAAATGGTTAGCTGTACTGCCACTTGTTACCAATTTACAAGTGTTAGAAATCTAGGTCATAGACACAGTAGAATAACTTGAGTTTGCCGTACCACTTTTATACAGGCTTATGCAACAGACCCAAAAACGCCGACCTCATAAAAACATCGCTCAGAGTGGACCGTCCCCTTGCCCCTCCTAGTTACGCTACTGCATAGACAAAGTGCCGATGATGGAATATGAGCAGTGGACTAAACGAATAGTCCAACATCACTCTATCAGAGATGAATGTAAGTGCATTTATTCGGTCGTGTGGCTTTCTAGAAATGGCAATCAAATCTCCTTTAAATCACACCTTAGCATATTAAAGAAAGGATACTTTGGATAATGAGTGATGCTAGATAATCTGATTGAAAAATATAAGACAAGATAGTTACAGCCGAACTGTTTTTAATTATAGGTCTGCTTAATCGGCGATCGGTACTGACCAATAACCCTTGGAAAGCGGTTCTCGAAATCTATTGAAGATACAGACCTCTATGTTTCAACGGACAATGTCAGTCAGATTAAACACAACACAGAAAATAACTGCGATTAGAAGAACAAAGCAATGAGTATAACTCGTCAACTTACCTGAAACCTCAGACAAAAGAAAAGAGCTAAGGCGATGCAAACAGGAATTAACAGAAAAGAAATCGTTCAATTGCGAACTACGAATTTCTAATCTGACGTCATTTGAATTGATGATACGTAATACCAACCATTCTTTATGTCGAAGCAATCGGTGTTCTCTTTTTTCTCCAGAACTTGCCATATAGTTTGTATACCATGTCTGTTGTGTATGTGCATACATGCAATGTAGAGGGAGAAACGGCCCAAAAGTCTTTATCATATTTTAGCTGTAGTCGTTAAATGGTTCTTATTGAAGTATTGTAATGAAAGTCAGTAATGAAGCAGTTCTGTTAGCACAATACAATACCAAACTGAGGGAAAATTTACCTCCAGGGTAAATTTCGCTTATCTGGGAGATAATTTTACTAATTTTGGATTTATACATATTTTTAATAGCTTTAAATACCCTGAAACTGACATGAAAATTTGATACTGAGTTATGTTGCGAAAACAGGCAAAATCTTTTTCCTTTCTTCTGCTTCGTATTTAATGATTTGTATTGTATATATATTTCTTGTTAACGAAACTACCCAGGAATTCTCATACCTTTACTTTGTCATATCTGGTAATATTGGTGTATTAGGTGTGAAGAATACAGAGTAAAGCATACCATAGAGCAGAGAATAGATTCTATTTTTATTGATTTAATATAAAGAATTCAAACCCTATCGTGGCTAACTTTGCTCTTCTTCCTTCTGAGATCGATGAAATAAAGCACCAGTTCAAAGACTAGGATTCGATATAACTAGCTGTTCCCTCCCGCAAAATTTCGAGCCATATGTTTATACTCTTTTACTTGTTTCAGTCATTTGACTGTGGCCAAGCTGGAGCACCGCCTTTTTAATCGAAGAAATCGACCCCAGGACTTATTCTTTGTAAGCCTAGTACTTATTCTATCGGTCTCTTTTTTGCCGAACAGCTAACTTACGGGGACGTAAACACACCAGCATCGGTTGTCAAGCGATGTTGGGGGACAAACACACACACACACACATATACATATATACGACGGGCTTCTTTCAGTTTCCGTCTACCAAATCCACTCACAAGGCTTTGGTCGGCCCGAGGCTATAGTAGAAGACACTTGCCCAAGGTGCCACGCAGTGGACTGAACCCAGAACCACGTGGTTGGTAAGCAAGCTACTTTATTTCAATAAATTTCGCCATTAACGGCGTTACATAGAGGGGACAGACAAAGACAGACAGACATAAAGTAGCTGCGGGCTGGACATGGACATTAATGAGATGAGGGTGATAAGGATGAAACAAATAATGAGAGAGGCACCAGCGCCCGCCGACTGATAACCCCTCGAAAACAATGTTCTTTTTTTTTTCCTTTTAAAATTACAATTTTTACACAATTTCAATATATTAACAATTAAAAATATCATAATTTTCCTCATTCCACCCCTCTGCAAGCAGATATGCTACCCCTGCCAAACAAGTGTCTATTGTTAGGCTTGAATTTGCGGCGAGGTAGAAGAAATCTTTATGGTTATATTTTTCTATGACTTTTGTCATTATGTTGTCATTTATAACTTCCGCAGTCACCTGCGGAGGCCCTGTGGAACTACTCGCACATTCCGAGTAGCTCCTATCTTGGCCGCACTCGCGGTCCAAGAATTCATTCACCGCCCCTCCCTCATAGTACATAACATAATCATTATCCTCACTGGAAGGGACGTCACGCTACTCTGTCATCGGCACAATTCCCGCTGGCAGAGTTTTCCTCTCCGGGGGCACACTTCCCACCGGAGAGGCCTCGGTAAGCAAGCTACTTACCACACAGCCACTCCTGCGCCTATGTGAAAAATAAATTTAACTTAATTTAATCTTACATGTTTTAGTGAGATGAATAAGCTTGGCTTTTTCTAACGAGTAACTCAATTCTTGGCACAGTTTCAGTGATACACAGCCGCAAACAAGTAAATGTTTACACGTTACTGAGTGCATTCTGCCTCTTAAGACATACGAGAAGGCAAAAGTACAAGGATAATTGTGCCTTGGAAATACCTGTAAAAGTAAGGATGTAATTTACCAGTGCACAGTCACAACACAGTTTAGTAAAAGAATATACATAGGAGCTACCCAAAATGAAATGAAAAGTAGAGTAGCTGCACACCAACACTCTTTCAGAAATAGACATTTACTAGTTTGTCTAGTATTACCACCACGTGGAAGTATGCTGGCTATTTAAGATAGCAGATTTGGCATTATATTTCGTAGGTAATTTCCACTAGTATTCACCCCACTATCAGTAGTCTCCCCTTAACTGTAAAAAAGTTGATAGCCGCATTGCTTGCTAGTCATCTTATTTTTATTGTTTATTTTATGTTATGTTGAGATGGTGTGGAAGGGCATAAGAGGCCTCGTGCCACTTATGACAGTCTTCTCCCCCACACCTTTTTATTTACTGGTTCATTTTTCTTCTTTATTTACGTCTACCCTTGTAACGGTCTTAACTTACCCTTGGTTTAAATATAATTGTCCAATTGTAGAGATGGAAGGACTTTGGTCAGTTCCATTACGGACAACAGACGTTTGGTCTCTAGAATATTTCAGTAAGTACACCATTATAAAAACTCTACAGGTTTGGTTTTGGATAAATATTAATTAGCTCTATTTACGAAATCATAAATACTATTTGTTTTCTAGACATATTGGCGATTCCTGTTTTACTTTAGTACTAGTTTTATCCTACTACTATTTATACACCCTGGAATCCCTACATAAAGAGATAACCCATAAATCATTTCTCTAGCTCATTTGCAAGTTCACTCTTTTGCCTATTGACTTCAAGCTTCACACTGCAAAATGGTATGATTCTAATATATTGAGCCTTCTAGCCTCATCTCGAGGCTCTGTTTATGTAGGTGCAAGCATGGCAGTGTGGTAAGAAGCTTGCTTCCCAACCACATGGTTCCGGGTTCAGTCCAACTGCGTGGCACCTTGGGCAAGTGACTTCTACTATAGCCAGGAACCGACCAAAGTCTTGTGAGTGGATCTGGTAGATGGAAACTGAAAAAAGCCCTTTGTATATATACATATATGTATGTTTCTGTGTCTGTGTTTGAACCACACCATCACTTGACAACTGATGTTGGTATTTTTACATTCCTGTAACTTAGCAGTTCAGCAAAACAGGTTGATAGAATAAGTACTTGGCTTACAAAGAATAACACCTGAGGTCGATTTCTTCGGCTAAAGCCGGTGCTCCAGCATGGCCATGGTCAAATGACTGAAACAAATAAAAGAACACACACGTATATACATACATATACATGCATATACAGGGTGTCCCAGAAAGATTTACCCATTGATATTTCTTAATTATTCAAAATAGACTTAAGTAGGATTATGAAAGTTGGCACACATATTCTAATGTAAACTGTCATTGCAGTAATTATATTTCAAAATGACCACCTTTCACCTTGTTCATAGCCTGCAAATGAGTGGTCACTGAGTTGCATGAGTGCAGTGCCACCTCTTCAACCAACTTGACCCATGAAGACAGAAGGGCTTTCTTCAGATCTGACACATTTGAATAAGAATGAACAGAAACATTACTCTCTCAGATGGACCAGATAGCAGAGTCCATGGGATTGATGTCTGGACTTGAGGGAGCCCATACCATCTTGTCTCAAAAACCACTGAAATGCTCTATGCACCACCTCTGTGTCAAATTGGATGTGGGTTGGAGCCTCATCTTGAGTGAAGATATAATGGTCACCAAAGGTTTCTATGACCCAGAGTAACACCTCGTCCAACATTTCCACATAAATGTGGTCTTCTTGTTTTCATGTTGATAATTCTATAAATGATTGTTCTTTTTTGCATGTTTTCTAAGATGTTTTTTGGAATGTGGTGATGTAAATTATCTCCTTCTTTGCTAAGAAGAGCTTTTGTGTCATTTATTTGTTGGGCGGTGGATTTGACTATTGTTCTTTTTTGTTTTATTGCTTCAGCAAAATTTGATTGGTCCTTGGTGGTGGTGGTGGTAGCAGTGGAGGTAGTTGTAACAGCAGAAGTTGTTGTAGTAGTAGTGTTGGTGTTGATGGCAGACTTGAAGTCTTTGGTGGTGGTGATGGTGGATGGCCTTGCGACATTAGTTTTGTTGTTGTTGGTGGTGGTGGCAGTGGCGTTCAAGCTGTCAGGTTCAGTAACTAATGGTAGCAGGAGGCTAGGAAAATCTTCCTCGGTTGTTTTTAGCGCCTCGCTAGCGTTCTGCATGACTTGCATGCTGGCCTCGTAGTTTCCAGTTGCCATATTCAAAACGAAAAATGGCTAAAATGAATCAACAAAAACCTTCAAAGTTTTGGAAATTTTGCTCACAGAGGGGTAAAATCTTATGTAAATATTAATCAAGTTTGGAAGTGTATGTTGTTGGACAACTTTTTGACACAAAATATTTGACAATGAAACTTTTAAACACACAAAAATAGACAACTTACGTGGAGCCGTTTTGACTAGCGTCCGCCCATTACGTAGGTAGGTGGGTAGGTAGGTAGGTAGGTAAGTAGGTAGGTAGGTAGGTTGGTAGGTAGGTAGGTTGGTAGGTAGGCAGGTAGGTTGGTAGGCAGGTAGGTAGGTACAGATATACATGTCATGGAGGCTCCAGTCATCAGACAACAGAAGATGGTTCTGCAACTTCATGTTGAACAACCAACCCTCATGATCAATTTATAGTGATAAAATGTTTGTGCATATGTCACTCCCTCCATCAAATCAACATGACATGTGCAGGTGCGTAAGTGTACCACACATCAGATCTTGAAATAATCTTAGAGTAACATGAGATGAAGTGTTTTGTTCAATTGCACAATGTGCTATCTGGTCCAAGAATCAAACCTGTGATCTAATGATCATGAATACAACACCTTAATCACTAGAGCATGCATCTTCACAGACACAAACACAGACAGATAGATAAATATTAAAAAAATACAAGTGAACAAGCAAAAGAAAGTAGCACTTAAGACTTCTGGTCAAAATAAGAAGTGTTTAATAGCAGTCTGTCTTAGTTCCAATAAATTACAATTCCTCTCAGATATTTAAACATTCAACCAATTATACAATTATTCTTTTATTATATAACATTCAAACTGCCCAAAGGTAAATCCTGATTATAAATAATATATTTAACAGACATAAAAGGTCTTTGGATCAATAAAAATGTGAACATGTGAAAATGTAGAACTGTTATAGTGCTAGCGAACTGAAGTGCCATTTATTGTTACTTTGTGTACAGAGGCAAAACTGTCGTGTCCTGATAGAATGAGGAATCTTAAATATTGGACTTTGGCATTAACTAAAAACTTTTCTTCTGTTAGTTCTGACTCCAACATAGGTAAAGCTGAAATATAAAGGATATTATGTATATTTATACATACATACATACACATGCACACATATGTATATACATGTGAAAAATATAGAAATATACAGACACATATAAAATCAATAAGACAAGTCAAAACTTATCTGCCTATCTGTCTATATGTATGTATGTATGTATCTATCTATATATACGTATGTATATATATATATATATATCTGTATTCTGTATTGGCCAGACTATTGGACAATGCTATGTACGACTGCTAACAATGCAGTTCCTTGCATTGTTGTAGCTTTGGAATGATAACACTCCACTGGCTAGGAGGTCAAGTGACCATTCTCCTTGAATGGAAAACTAGCCTATTACAGGGTAACACATTTACAGCTGAGTGGGCTAGAGTAACATGAAATGAAGTGTTTTGCTTAAGAACACAATGCACTGCTGGTCTGGAAATCAAAACCCCAATCTTGTAATTGTGAGTTGAACATGCGAAACACTAGACCACATGCCTTCACATACACATTCACATACATATGTATGTACGTATGTAAGTATGTATGTACGTATGTAAGTATGTATGTACGTATGTAAGTATGTATGTGCATGTCAAAACTGATAATTCACTATCACCATTCTGTATTTTTGCATATATTATTACATACAAGAGCAAAGAGGTGAAAAAACTGCTTTTAATATGCTTTTAGTCAGGCATGCTGGGTGGAGAGGATTTGGATGAATAGTCAAATGTAATTACACAAACTTATTAGTAGGTGAAGGCGTAGCCTTGTTGTAAGAAGCTTACTTTCCAACCACATGGTTCCGGGTTCAGTCTCACAGTGTGATACCTTGGGTAAGTGTCTTCTACTATAGCCTCAGGCCGACCAAAGCCTTCTGAGTGGATATGATAAACGGAAACTGAAAAAAGCCTGTCATTTTCTCTCTCTTGGAGAGGCAAATATATATATATATATATATATATATATATATATATATATATATATATATATATATATATATATATATAGATATATATATATTCAAGAGAGTTAGGGGTTGAGGATCGAACCCACTAAGGGATAATATCTATCCAATATACTGCTGGGAGGGTACCCAATTATTGTTACACTAGTGTTATACCAAGTGCAATAAATGGGTGCGGGTAAAAGGGGGTTATTTTACCCTAAATTTATATAGCAATAAGAAAATGGAGGGGAATATGAGGTAATCATCAACTTGCAGACACTGTATTCCGTTGATTAATCTGTTTATTTTATAACTGAATTGACAAAAAAACAACATACAGGCATTTATGACATACCATGTCATATCAACAATTAAGATTTCAAATTTAAAGGACATTTAGCAATTGGAGAAGGGACAAAATCTTACAGCTGTTTCGGCCTAGTGTTGGCATGCCCCATTCTATCTCTATAGCTCCCATACGCTGGAGTAATTAGTAGATGAAAATGATGTAATGGGGGTACATGCATTATTCGCTAGGCCTCTTCAGAGATTTAAAAAATTCAATACCAATATAAAATAAGAATAAAATAAACAATATATATATATATATATCATCATCATCATCATCATTTAATGTCCACTTTCCATGCTGGTATGGGTTGGACAGTTTGATAGGAGTCAGCCAGCTGGAGAGTTGTCCAGACTCCAATTGTCTGTGAGGCATGGCCTGATTTCTATGGTTGGATGCCCTTCCTAATGCCAACCACTTTACAGAGTGTGCCGGGTACTTTTTACGTGCCACCTGCATGGATGCATTGATGTAGCACTGGCACATGTGCATTGTGTGGTGAGATTTTCACCAAGTAGCATAGCACTTGACTGGTTGAGAGAGTAAAGTCATTGTTATTATAATAGAAGTCACAAAAAGCCTTGTGAAATATGGTGCCATCAAATTGTAAGGCTCTCCAGTGTAAGCATCTCACAAAGAGCCTTGTTTTTTCATGAGCATCCTCAAAGCTTTTTGTGGTTTTTATAATAATGATAATAATAAAGGTTTCAAATTTGGGCACAAGGTCAGCAATTTCGGAGGGGGGGGGGAGGTAAGTTGATTACATTGACCCTAGTACTCAACTGATACTTATTTTATCAACCCTGATATATATATATATATATATATATATCAGAGCGAGAGAGAGAGATGCCTATATATGTATATGAGGGGCTTCTTTCAGTTCCCCATCTTCCAAAATTCACTCACAATGCTTTGGCTGGAGCTATAGTAGAAGACACTTGCCCAAGGTACAATGCAGTGGGATTGAGACCAATTCCATGTGGTTGGGAAATGAGCTTCTTAACTATATAGCTATACCTTCCCACATCATTAATGAGTAAAATAATAAAAGGAATTACAAAAAAGAAAATGAAAAAGAAACAAACATAATAAAAGCATAACTTAACTGCTTTCAGCCAGAAAATTCCAGTCATCATTGTCTAGGCTACTTTTCATACTTGATTCAATTCTCAAGTCTGCCACTGAATGAATTTGAAAAGAAACAGAGCATTATTACAATCAGATTAGATATTTTGAAATGGTTGTTTAGTGAAGTTTTATGTTGGATGTTAGAAGGAAGAACAATGAGCAAGTAAAAACAAACAAATAATTGGGCATCTATTATTTAATTGGGAGAAAAGAATGCAGCAAACTAGCAGAGATATTAAAGTATTCATCATTGTGTTAATGTCTACTTTTCCATGCTTGTATGGATCAGACTTTCTATGGCTAGAAGCCCTTACTGTTGCTAACCCCCACTTGTTTCTGAGTAAAGTAATATTTCCTTGACCAGACATGTTTGTACAGAATATTAGAAATGAATGGACCCTGTTTGTATGACAGTGGCACTTATAGCTATCATGCAATGTCAAGACAAGAGGATACACCCCCCCCATATATATATATATATATTAGATTGGAGCCTGGTGTTGCCATCCGGTTTCACCAGTCCTCAGTCAAATCGTCCAACCCATGCTAGCATGGAAAGCAGACGTTAAACGATGATGATGATGATATATATATATATATATACTCTTTTACTTGTTTCAGTCATTTGACTGTGGCCATGCTGGAGCACCGCCTTTAGTCGAGTAAATCGATCCCAGGACTTATTCTTTGTAAACCCAGTACTTATTCTATCGGTCTCTTTTTGCCGAACTGCTAAGTTACGGGGTCGTAAGCACACCAGCATCGGTTGTCAAGCGATGTTGGGGGGACAAGCACAGACACACAAACATATACACACACATACATATATATAGATATACATATATACGACAGGCTTCTTTCAGTTTCTGTCTACCAAATCCACTCACAAGGCTTTGGTCGGTCCGAGGCTATAGTAGAAGACACTTGCCCAAGGTGCCACGCAGTGGGACTGAACCCAGAACCATGTGGTTGGTAAGCAAGCTACTTACCACACAGCCACTCCTACGCCTATGTATATATATATATGTATACAGACACATGCACAACATGCTTCTTTCAGTTTCCATCTACCAAATCTACTCACATGGCTTCGGTCAATCCAGGATCATAGTAGAAAGCACTTACTCAAGGTACCACACAATGGCACCTTGAACCCCAAACCATGTGGTTGTGAAGCAAACTTAACACAGCTATGTCTGCACCAAGAGTATCAGGATGAATACCTTGTGGTATTTGTTTTGGTATTGTGCTTTCTTGAGTTCAAATTCTGATGAGGTTAATTTTGCTCTTCTTCCTTTTAAGGTCAATGAAGTACCAGCCTAGGGCAGTGGAATGGTGGAACTGTTAGAAAACCAGGTTCATTTCTATGCAGTATTTGTTCTGGTCCCTTGTATTCTGAGTTCAGATTCCACTTCCTGTCACCAACCTCCTTATCAAGAGAAACAGACCCTTTGGGGACTGGCTAAAGGTGATAAAGGTCCACTGTCAGACAGGCAGTGCAAAATGAAATTTTGTCAATCAGTTGGATGGTCTTTCTATGCTGTCCAGAACCAACATAGTGAAATAACTGATATAATCAATTAACTCAATTATCACATGACTCGCATATAAGACCACTGCCACCATCATTATCATCATCAACACCACTATCATCATCATTTAATATCTGTCTTCCATATTGGCATAAGTTGGACAAATCAATAGGATCTGGTGAGTTGGAGAATTGTGTCCAGATCCAATGTCTGCTTTGGCACAGTTTCTATGGTTGGATACCTTTTCTAATTTCTGTTTTTTTACCGCTAAGCATTTCACCAAGCGTGCTAACGTTTCTTATTTCCAGAGTGCAGTGGGTGCATTTTTTCTGGCACCTGCACTAGTGAGGTTGCCAAAAAACTCACAAGGCAAAAAAAGTTACCTTGACTGAGTTGGAGTGCAGTAGAAGGGAGGTGGCTTTATGCCAGAGGGATAGGAATAGGAACGTGGGAATAGGAATAGGAACTCCAATGTGGGTCACACTGAGTTTTCTAGAGGGTCATCAAATAAACAAAACTGAAATATTTTCCAGCTCTAAAGAGGAAGTAAAATCTTTAGGATGTAGTTTTGGCATCATTATAGAAGAGAGGGCACCAGAAGAGGTGATCTAATGAGCCAGAAATATATAATTATTTATAACTAGTTGGTTTGGCCTATTTGAGAGTTTAGTGTAACATTTGTGGATGTAATCTTCACAAGGTTAAATCCTCTGTCTAATAGTAGTCCAGCACACTGTTGATTTGGTTAGTAAAGCATTAGTAATTGTTGAGAGACAAATACCCTTCTGGATAGAATGCTAGTCTACTCTAGATGAGCGACTTTATTTGCAAGAGGAATTGAAGATGAAGTTAATAATCCACAAAATTATAATCTCACAACACTATGAACGGTCCTCTATGCATTAGATCTATTTTTACACCTAGAGTGGCGGATTGGCAAAATTAGTAGTGTTGGAAAAAATGCCTTGCAAAATCTGTTCTAGTTATTTAAATTCTGGGTTCAATTTATTCTTCTGTCATCAATAAAATAAAGTACCTATTCAAGTACTAGATTGATTTACTTGATTAATCCCCACCCCACCAAGTTCGTAGACTTGTGCTTATGTTAGAAACAATTATTATTCCCAAAGCTTAATCAAGATATACACATAGTGTTACTGATCTCTTTATAAGGCCAAATCTGACATAATTACTAATAATTAACTGTACTTACCATTACAACATAATATAGCAATTTCATTGATCTCCATCAGTGACGGAAAACTGAGTACAAACTCTTGTGGGAAAAGACCTGTCATGGTCCAAAATGTTTCAGTCTTACTGGAGAAAAAAAAAAAAAAAAAAAAATCATTATTATTATGATTAAGGTGGTAAGTTGACAGAATTGTTAGCATGCTAGACAAAATGGTTAGTGACATTTCATCTCTTCACAGTCTGAGTTCAAATTCCACTGTGGTTGACCTTGCCTTCATTCTTTCGAGGTCGATAAAATAAATATAAGTTGAGCACTGGGGTCAATGTAATCAACTTACCCACTTCCCCCAAAATTGCTGGCCTTGTGCCAAAACTTGAAACCATTATTATTATTATTATTATTATTATGTTGTTGTTGTTGTGAAGGTGGTGAGCTGGCAGCATCATAAGCATGCTGGGCAGAATGCTTAGTGGCATTTTGTCAGTCTTTATGTTCTGAGTTGAAACTCTGCTGAGGTCAACTTTGCCTTTCATCCTTTCGGGATCGATAAATTAAGTACCAGTGGAGTACTGGGATTGATGTAATCAACTAGTTCCCTCCCCACAAATTTCAGGCCTTTGTGCCTTTAGTAGAAAGGATTATTATTATTATTATTATCATTATTATTATCATTAAGGTGACAAACTGGCAGAATCATTATCATACTGGGCAAAATGCTTAGCAGCATTTTGTCAATCTTCATGTTCTGAGTTCAAATTTTGCTGAGGTTGACTCTGCCTTTCATCCTTTCAGGGTCAATAAAATAAGTACCAGTAGAGCACTGAGGTCAGTGTAATCGACTAGCCTCCTTTCCCAAAATTGCTGGCTTTGTGTAAAAACTATAATTATTATGTGATAAAAACTCATAGCTTATTCTGTTGGGTGTGATGGAAAGTGTCAGCTCTCCATACACAGCAGACTAAGGTAATACTTGTTTACTGGTCATGCTTCAAGAACTCTGTGTAGAATTGTTGCAGTTCCAAGTAATGCCGATTTTTGAAGGTGTTCTACCTTTACACTTACACCAATCTTTTTTAGCCATGTTGGTAGTGGAGTGCTGATACTTCCAAGTGCACCACTTACTACTGGTATCATATCTACTCTCCTCATTGACCACAACCTTCATATTTCCCACTTCAAGTCATCATAGCTGTTAATTTTTTCTTTTTTCACATTGATCCTGTTTCACTGAGGCATACTATGTCGATTATCATGCATGTTCCTTCTTTTTCATTCACTACAACAAATGTCTGGTCAGGTGATTGCACTGGATCATTGTATCCCACAGGATTTTGTAATTCTCATTCTCCGTGACTCCTTCTGGGGTTTGTCATACCATGCCTTTGCTCTTTGTAGGCCATGATTTTCACAGAGCTCCCAATGGATCGTTCTTTCCATATTGTCATGGCGTCTTTTATATTCACATTGTGCCAATTTCAGTCACTCACTAATGATGTGCCATACCGTTTCACCCCTCTCACTACACATTCTGCATTTGTCACTGAAATGCCATTAAGCATTTAGTCTGCCGGCCTTAATTAGATTAGCAACAACAATAACAATGTTATATTTGCATGGTCTGTTCACTGGACTCACAATCATAAGGCCATGCATTTGATTCCCTGACTGGCCTATGTATTGTGCCTGGAGCAGGATAATTCTACTTCATTCAGATGAAAATGAGATCTAGCACCAACAATAGCAGTTAGGGTTAACTTTGCAGAAAACTGGCGTCCTGTCTACAGGGAATCTCCAGAGTTTGGAGTAGCATCTACCCAACGCTTTGTTTTTGAGACAGTAAAGCTATCATAATAGCCCAAGTTACTCATGGTTTGACTGATGTGCCATATACACACAATTTCAACAGCATACAGGAACTTAATTGATTTCCATCAGTGAGGGGAAACTAATAATACCTCCTATGAGTGGAAAAAAACCTATTATGATTCAATATATCTCTGTCTTTCTGGAAGGAATAGAACTCAGAACATAAAGTGATGGAGATGAATATTTTAAATATTGTTGTCTAATAATAATTATGTCACATTTCTTTTGGCAAAGGAAATATTTTTAATCAGTGGAGCATCGTCTTTCCAAAACGGAGTGGACTTGGACAGGCTTTACCTCACAGTATATTCCCATACATCTCAGTCTTATTAATTACATTTATAAAATCCAATTTCTCTCGAGATCTGGTCACATTTGCCATATTTTTCGCTTCCGCTGGTGCCTCCTACCATCATTTACATTAAACGCCCCCACCAACGACGCAATTATCTCCCCTGCATCATATATACCGATAGTAATGCAGCCGTCTCCCTTGTGCCTTTTAACACTGTTCAACTGCACGCACGCACACACACACACACAAACGCTCTCTTTCTAGTACTTTTGTTTCCCGAAGATCGCGGTAGTCTCAAGCGAGCATCAAATTTTCCAAAATAGAATAAAATTGAACGAAGATAGCCCCTCTATGTTGTTTGGACATGAGCGACAATTTTTTGACTGTAACTAAATCAACGTGTCATAAAAAGGAACAAAAAGAAAAAAAAAAAACTATGCGATAAGATATAATACACACATTAAGTTTTTGGTAGAGATCTATTTTTGCGACTTTTTATTGTTTTACATTGTCACTTATCCAATTATTTTAGCAAACTAGTTAATTTTTAATTAAAAACATTTGTTTAAGAATTATGTCGCTCACTACACTTTTTAACACATTGGGAACATACTGGACTCTCAATCAACATAGAGAGGGTTATTTTATCTTTCGGAAAATGAATAATCATCTCTAATTGAGGTAATAGGGCCAGCAGTTTTAAGGTGAGTTCATTAATCGATTCCACTGGATTCAACAAAAGTAAAGACAAAGTGGTCAATATAAAGATCTTCACCCGGGAACAAAAACAAAAATAAACCAACCTGGTAGGTGTAGAAAACGAATATGAAAAAGAAAAAAAAAAATGCGCTCTGACGACCCGGGGTGGGTGGGAGGTAGGAAGGGGACTTTCGGAAAATTCACAAAATCTAATTTTTCCGTCATAACTTCCGGTAAAATGGATATATATTGATTTTTTTAAAAACGGAATCCCACGTTTTTGGTTATAGAGGATCTGATTCCGAAAAAAAAAAAATTTCAAAAATCGCATTTTCAAAATTTCAATTACCCCCCCACCCCCTTTCATTTTTCACTTTTTCCGGAAATAGTTTTTTTTTTGTGCGAAATACGTAGAAAAACACGAAGATTACGATTCTGAAAAAAATTAAATTTAAATTTGTGTTTATTTTTTCCATATTCTTAATCTCCATATTTTCTCACGTAGATTGATGGAAAAACAAAAACAAAAAATTCGGAAAAAGTCTTTAAAAAAGTTTAAAAACGACCTCCCTCACACACTTTAATTTCACATGACTTATTTTGTCATATTACTACGGGAAATTACTCTGAAATAAATCTTTGCAGAAAGGTGAGTAGATTGATTACATTATGTTTTCGCAGTTTTGTGAGATTTGGCTGTTATTTCTAGCATTTGGATAGCCTGCTTGAAGGCCTGAAGGTAATATTCTTTTTTTTGGTTAAAAAATTGAAATTTTACAAACAAATTTTTTTCAGAATTGTACTCTTCTTATTTTTCAACGTATTTCGCAAAAAACAAAAAATTTGCGGAAAAAGCGAAAAATGAAAAGGAAGGGGGGGGGGGGGTATTGAAATTTTGAAAATGCGATTTTTGAAAATTTTTTTTTTCAGAATCGGATCCTCCATAACCAAAAACGTGGGATTCCGTAAAAAAAAAAAATCAATATATGTCCATTTTACCGGAAGTTATGACGGAAAAATCGGATCTTGTGAATTTTCCGAAAGTCCCCTCCCCCAGTGTTGTCAGCGCGCATTTTTTTTCTTATTCGTTTTACTACATACTTGTTGACACCCATCAGGCTGGTTTATTATTTTTTTGTTCCGGGTGAAGATCTTTATATTGACCGACAAAGTTGATATCGGCGGGGATTTGAACGCAGAATGTAAAGAACATTTTCCCCGACACTAACGATTCTGCCATTCACCACTCACACGCGGAAAATTAATAACGGTTTCTGATTTAGGTACAAAAGCAATTTTAAAATGAGTGGAATAGTCGATACCATCAACCCTAGTACTTGATTGCTACTTAATTTTATTAGTTCCTGAAAGATGAGAGGCTACGATGATCGCGCCGGGTTTTGGCATTCCTTTCTACAAGAGTGGCCTCCCTTGCAAGCAGCTTTTTTTTTTTCCCAACTTCAAACTTTTCACGTTCACTGGCCATTTCTTAATTCCAAGTAGTAACAAATCAACGACGAAAATTATATACTGTCACTTGATCTGCAAAAAATGGCAGCCAATTCTCCCTCAAATCATAACCTACCATTTTCAAAAAAAGGAAACAGACGTTTAATAAATTCCAGAATAAAAGATGAGAATGGTCACAGCAGAGACACGTCTGATCATAGGTTTATCCCATTGACTCGGGGTTACCCAATAAGCCAATGAAGGAAGCCCTATCCGATCTTTTAGTCTGTTGGAAATAACAGCCAAATTTTCTCAAATCACACTCTGCTACTACTATCTTAAAAAGGAAGTGTGGTCATGGATTTGTTGTTTAATTCCAGATCAGCCCCAATTGAGCAAACTTATGAACAAAGGCATTCCAGCCATGTCCATCCAGTTTTATTTATCTAGGACAATATTACCCAATGTGTCCTTCCTTTTTTAAGATCATAGGGTATGATTTGAGGGAGAGTACACTGTCATTTCTAGCATATCATGTGACACGGGAGTTATTTTATGGCTTGACGTGTATTAGTTATTATTGAACTCCAAGTCACCTTAGATTCAGTACACTATGATCAAAGGTGTTCTAGACGTGCCCATCCTATCTTACTTTCCTTTTCAAGAATACAGCTAGGATTACATTACCCAATGAGTCTCTTTTTCCTGGGGGTATAAGATGTGGTTTGTGAGAGATATGGCTGCTTCTTCTAGCAGGTCAAGTGATTCCATAGAGGCTTAGAGGAGTGTAGTGGTGGGATGCTCATATGGATAAAGTACAGAACTATTTGCTCATAAGTTATGAATTCAAATCAATTGCAATCACTTCATTGTGTTTCTAGGAGAAAAATTTATCCTACAATGCCTTAGTTCATCTAAGTTACATTTTAGCCTCAGCTTAGTTCCAACTCTGCAGACTGTGATCAAAGGAATACCTGCCAAAGCAATCTCACCTTTTTTGATGTGCAGGGGACCAAAACTACATAATTTAATAGTCGTTTCCTATGATGGTAGGTATGATGTGAAGGAGATTCGGCTGCTATTTTTAGCAGATTGAGTGACCACATAGATCTCTTCTGTCAGTTGTGAAAGGCTAGATTCCTACCCACTATGAGATATTTCATCCATTTAATACCATGAAATCAGAGCTATGCACTGGCTCTTAAAAACTCTTTGTTAGTAATGCAGTACACTTTTAATGTAATCTTCTTCATAGAAATACAATGGTGCTAGTATATTACTTATATTATTTTACTGATTCTCAGTGTATAACTTAGATTTATTTTATTGTTCTTGGTGGAATGAATAATAATTGAACTACAGCAGAATTTGAAATCTATCCTTTACAAAGTATCCAGTCAGCTCTCTTATGTTTCATATTTTCTTCATGTCATTCTTTCTATTATAGATCTGCTTTTCTTGGGATGAGATTTCAACAGCCACTTTTTTAAACATTTTCCAAGTCACTACTTTCACACATTTTCTTGAATCTTTTTGTTTATTCCACAGAAGAGTAGCTTATTGTTATTGATGACTTTGATCTTCTCATTAATGCATATTTGTACATAACAAATAGCAACGGTCCAGCCTCTGACCTCTATGGTATACCACTCATCATCTCTCATCATGTGGATGGTTTCTCATCAATAGCCAAAGTAACAAATTTTTGTTTTCAAAATCAAAACTGGAAATTAAAAAAATTAGGAGACAGTTATATAATTGAGTGGATACAATATCAAACTATCAACTCCATAATTCATGGGTTCAAAACCAAGTGCAGACGCCCCATTTTATTATAAATGCTACTGATAATCTTGAAGGAATAAATTCTGGAAGAAGTAGTCACAATAGAAAAGTACTCTATTTAGTGCTTTCATGTTGAATAAACTGAAATTGAGTAGAAGTTTTTTGGCTTTTGAAAAGATAGAATTAGAAGAGGGTTAATGAGATGTTGCGATGACCAATTTTAATTATGCCAGTGGACGTTAGATTTCTTCAACTGACTTGAAACTGTATTTTGTTAGTGTTTATTCCCTCAGCAGAAGAAAAGGCAAAGTTGATGTTGAAGAACTGCGAACTGATTTCGTAATGATTTTGAGCGTAGGCACACGGTCATACATTTTCAAAGCACAACAAGGAATATTGTTTGCCATTCTACCGATTTTGACATCTCTTGCGCTTCAATGGGTTCGAAATAATGAACAAATACAAGTGGATCTAGAATAGCAGAGAAACATCCTCAGAACAAAAGAGCAATGAACTCGATATTTTACATCAACTCCTTCACCCAAAATACATGTTTAACCACAGGTTAACCTTAAACAAGCAGACCAACGATTAAAGACATTCCAGCCACAATCGTGTAGGTCGACATTATTTAATGGGATATCTCGGAGTTCAAAAACTTCAAAACATAATTTTCAAAATAGAAATTAAGTTGGTTGATTTTTTTGTACAAAATATGCCTTATTAAAAAAGTTACAAGAAAACAAAGTCCTAGGTGGAAGGAAGTCACTAAAATGTGATTAAGAAAAAAAGAAAAGAAACGGGATGGTCTTGGTTAGAACGCTTCTATAAAAAAGACAGGTATTAAGAAAAGGAAAGAAGACAGCGTACTAGCTAAAACGTCCGTTTGAAGTTGAAAACTTAAAAAGAATTATGAAATTTCATTAACTTGATCGTTTCCCAGTAACTTGTAAAATAATGCATATTTTTGCATGCGCAAATGGATCAACCAACTTATTTTCTATTTTGAAAATTTTCTGTTTCGGAACTTAAACTCTGGAATATCCATTTAATGTGATCTTCATTTTTTTTTTTAATGTTAGGATGAGATTTAAGGCATTTTAGTTTTTATTTCTCAAAAGACAAGCGACCACAGAATTAGTAAATACAGTAAATTATTGTTTCTGAAACTATGGCAACAAATAAACAAAAATGCAGGCAGGTGTTAGATAAATGTGAGTTGGAATAGAATCCCTTACCCATCGATTATATTTTCTGGCGGATATTCTTCATCGCTGGAAGTGGCCAGACCAATTTTAGTGCCATTTTCTGAAAGTGCTAAATCTAACATTCTCTTGTATCAATTGTAGTTTCGTTGTACAAGTAACAACTGCCAAGTTTCAGATTTATAGTTAACTAAAAAACATTAGAATAAAATGTTTACCGTGAAAACGAAAAACGATGTCCACGTCTTGTCAACAAGCCAAAGTGAAATAAAATAAAAATAATTTACTTTTCAGAAATGATTTGATTTTATAAAACAATTCAATGTAATAATAAATTTTTTAAAGCAATTAATTTATTGTTACGAGATAGAAAAAAAAATATTATTTACATTTTAGTTGAAACCAAATAAAATATATAAAACCTGAGCGGTTTGATCGTTCCTTTACAAATTTCCGATTTTAACTCTGCCTAAAACCGCGGGAATCTGCAATACAGAGCAGGTGAGTTGAATAATTCTATTAATGTCAGTCGAGTTAACAGTGATAATAATTCGTCCATACAATGGACTAAGTTTTATTCTGAGAAAGAAGATAAATCTCATGTTTCGAGCATGAATTCTTCGTTGGAGAGCGCTTCCTTTTATTTTCTCCTTTCTGACCATTGTCGCCTCCCTCCAAACTTACGCATATTACCCTTTCATCCTTTTTTTTTTACCTCATCTCATTTATGCAAGTTTATTATTTTATTACTATTCCAATTGACATTTCATTTCCCGCCGACGAAGTTTTCTATCTGCATAAACTTGTTTTTCACTATTTGAATTATTTGTATTACTCTTTACTGAGGCTCAACATCAGTAAATTTGCTAGGTATCTACTGTTTAATGTTACAATATTTAATATATCAATCGTTTAGTAACTTCAGTCAGCGCTTAATCTCATTATTTACAGCTTGCATAATAGTCAATATCTTCGAATTTTTTTTGTCCGAATTCTTTTCTAATAAGTATATGCTCTTTATATGAACGACCCATCACCATTACGGAACCTCTACGTGATTGATGGACTTGTCAGAAATAGCAGCCAAATTTGCTTCAAACCTCAACGGTCTTCTCAAAGGACGCGTTGGATAATGTCTTGGGTATACTATTCCAAAACAGGAAAAAAAAGCAACGGTCATGGCTAGAATGACCATTCTTAGACGTTTGTTCAACCAGTAATGACCCCGGGTTAAACAACAATCTCTACCTTTTATTAAAAATACAGCTGTGAAATTTAACAATTCTAACATCTTCGAGTGTTTATACTCGCCACTCTGTACTTATGTATGTTTGAAAAACAATTCCACGGTCGGCATAAAAGAAAATTATTATCTCTAGTATTCAAATGTCAACGAAGGATGCTAACTAATTGAGGGAGCCAATATATCGTCGTTCGACCTGCTAGAAATAATATCCGAACTTTCATGTTATAGCTCTTAACTTAGAGAAAGAAGGATTCATTGAACTCGGTAATACTATGTGGTGGTCCCGACTGGAATGCCTTTCATCATAGGTCTGTTTTTTTTTTTTTTTACGGTTGACTTGATGCCACATAAGAATGACAACTGAGGTATGAAATGGCAAAAATAAATGTTTTGGAAAAGTTGTCAAAATACATTGGAAAATGTAGTAGATCGTTCTGTTCACGCACACATTGACTTGATTGCGTGTATGTGGGAGATTTTTAATAAAAGCTTACGTGGTCTAGGTTTGCTTGTTATCTAATTAGAAAAAAGAGTGGTTGTTTAGGAAGTGCTCTTTCATACACTACCTGGTCATTAACTCCTGCAGCATAATTGTTATTTTCAACCAACTTAGTAGCAAACCATGGTCTAGAAGACAATTAACATAAACTAGTAACAGGTCATTTTATGATTCAACTATAGTTACGATTGTATCAACCTTTTAATGCAACTCGTAAATTTTGCAGTGTTGCGAATTTACGCTCGTAGTCTTTTGGAGAGAAATTTAACAATTTTCATACATTTTGTTTCTGTTTCCTACAATCTAGATACGAATTTAGTAATCTTTCTTTTTTGTCATTTTTCCCCCTAGTCATGCAACACATGGACATGTATGTAAGCGTTTTGTTATGAGTTTTAAGCGTGTTCAGCTTCTCAATAAGCAGGATTGTTAGTTCAGTCAATAAACTTGCTGTAATGTTTTTAACACACAAGTTCCACATTGTCAAGTTGTAATTGGCATGGACAAATTTGTTTCTGTAAGTGCAATTAAGGGGGAAAGTTTCTATATTTGCAATTTATGTGCACTATATTTGGAGAAATAAATCATCTGTGCAACAAGAACAGTCTTCTGCGTAGTTGGTGAATTTGTAGGCTTACCATGTGACCTAGTTTGACCTGGACAGTCTCTGTTTGAAGGGCATATCCCAGTGTTCCATTTGTTGTCTTATTAGCAAAATTGTGTTTAATACTGAAATGTTACAGAATATTCAGGTTATTGAAATTTAAATTCTAAGAAGAAAAGATTAAGAAATATTAATGTCTTTACTTGTGGGTGTATGATGTACTTACATTGTAATAATACTCTCAAATCACTAAAGACTTTTTGTTTGTCACTGGGTTCTTTAATAGAAAATAAAGTTAATGGTTTCCCTATTTTATTTCTTATAAATAATGACTAACATGCTCAAACTCTCTGTTTGAAATTCTAAATCCTATTACAGGAAAGAGATGGATGCACATAAGAAAAATTCAGCTATAAAAATTCTTCATGCAAGCACTTATATGATAACTATAATTTAAAGACCATCTCAGTTTGATCCCTAAAATTCAAAGGTTGTATAAGAAATTGTGCTAATTCTACTTAAGTGTGATCATCACCATGCATCTGTTTTCCATGCTTGTATGGGTTGGATGGTTTGACCAGAGCTGCACAAGACTCCAGTCGGATTTGGCATGGTTTCTACAGCTGGATGTCCTTCCTAATGCCAACCATTTTACTGAATGTGTTGAGTGCTTTTTACGTGGCACTGGCACAGAACTCTTGCAGACCAGTCCTCTTCACCAGGGGGAGTGGCCTTAACACTTCTGCTGTGGAATATGGGTCTTGTTGAGTACAGCAAGTCACCAAATACCTCAGAGGCATATTACAAAAAGAGTTACTGAGATATTGTTAGATGCTGAATCAAATTAGAGTAATGTGAGGAACTTTTAACAATTATCTACAGTTTAGTGCCCAACCTGACGTTTTCTTATAACTCAGTAGTGCATATTTTTTCATGAAATTTTTCATGAATATAATATAGAGATGTATTTGAAGGTAATAGATTCAGCAAAAGAGACCGATGAAATAAACACCAGGCTTAAAAATGAAAAAAAGAAGTACTGGAGTTGATTCATTCTACTAAAAATTCTCCAATGCACTACTACTCCTGCTTGGTCACAGTCAAATGACTGAGACAAGTAAAAGATACAAGATGAAATTTAGATAAGCCAACAAGGATGCCTCTAAATGGTTGCTAGAAATAACAGCCAAATCTCCCTCAACCCACATCCTACTGTCTTAAAAAGCAAAGAATAAAGTAGACAGTGTGGTAATCCCTGTTATACAAAAATCAAGATGGACATGGCTGCACAGCTTTTGATTATAGAGCTGCTTAGTCAAGGGACCTGGAGCTAAACACCATAACCTTTAAAATAGATAGTTAAGTGCAGGCTGATGAAATGTGAATCCCAAAGAATTTTCAGTCAAATTACAGGTGTAATGAAAGATATTAATTTTAATATTGGTTTCGCATTTTGGTGCAAGGTCAGCAATTTCGGGGGAGAGGGAAAGTTGATTACATCCCTAAAGGATGAAAGGCAAAGTTGACCTCAGTGGAATTTGAACTCAAAACATAAAGACGGATGAAATGCCACTAAGCATTTTGCCCAATATGCTAACAATTCTGCCATCTTGCCACAGGTTGTAGCATACTGGTCAGTGAATCTTCGCCAATCAGTTGGGTAGTATTTGGGGATGTGGAATGGGGTGGGGCAGCAATAGCCACTGTGTTTCGGAATTGAAGTATTTTTTTAACTTCAAGAAAAGGTCATCTTTAGAATGTTGTTTTGGTTATTATGTTTGTGGGTGTTGCCAGGAAAGATAGACTATGTGGGGCTTGGCTTTTTTTTTTTTTTTCAGTTTTGATGGTTTTAACTGTGTTGTTCAAGACTAGAGAATGTGAGTTTCAAAATTGTTTCCTTGTGGTTGATTGTTGGTTGTCAAAAATCAGTATTTTATATCTTGTCATCAGTATTGTATTATGTCCATGCTTACCATACTTAATTACCCTGGGTGCATAAGCGAAAGCAGGGTATTGTAATCACTTTGTCTGTGTGGTTGCAAAATTACTGGAAAATGGCTGAACAGATTTTTACCAAATTTGGCAAAAATACTCAGTGGGTGAGTGGTTCAAAATGATGAAAATTTGGTTTGATTGTCTTCAAGCATACATAAATACATTCATAGATATGTAACTGTGTGTGTGTCTGTGCAGCGATGGATTTGAGTGTTTTGCTTATTTACAAGTTGATTTCTTAATTTCACCGGAGTGATACTTAACAAAAAAAAAAAATTTTTTTAAATCGTACAAATTTCTTAACCAAGTTTAGTCAAACACTTACAAAGGTTAATTCAGTTCATTTAAAAAGCATGAGTAAGCAACGCATTGTAAGCCACACTATAATTTGTGAAAAGATTTATCTGCGTGCCGGGTATGCATCGCCCCTCTGATACCTTTATTTTCACTTTATTTTTTTTCTAATCTTCTGGATCTGGTAGAAGAGGCTTTGCTGGCCCTCTAAGACTAGTGTAATTGATGCCATTAATGTTTCTCTTGAACTTTTACAAGTCAACTATTGCAGCTAAAAAACAGAGAAGGGAGGTAATTCTAGAGCGCCTACATTGTTCATGGATTTACATGATTACATGGATGGATTAACCTAATTATAACTAGTTATCACGTGGACGTACAGTTTACTGCTGTAATACAGGGGCACTAAATAGTTGTTTCATTAGCTTGTATTATAGTTTTCACACTTGCTACAAGCTTAAAGAATGTTATAAAAATACTTTCTAAAATAAAAATCCTCTTTTAGTCTATACCACAATGAAAATAGCGGTATCACAATAATCCGGTGGATTACTATAGCGCCTCCTGAAGAACTCTGTTCATTGAATTACATACCATCTATTTGATGTTATTTTTTTCTTTTTTCATTGTAGATTTGAATCTGGTGGCATGAATCTGTCACAATGAATTTAGTGTATCTTACACCATTATTGAGACAGGATTTCTTTGTGTAAGATGTCAGCTGGTTCTCCAGCTAACTGTGAGAGATTTTCCTGGCAGTCTGTTCCATCCCTTTTGTCTTTATGTATTAACTTCGTAGCTGACAATTTGGACTTGGTTGAATCATTCCAACACTTTCCTGACCTTCTTGGTAAAGAAATCTTCCTTGCTGCCGAACGCAATGAACAATTTGCTCAACCAGATTCTACTGTTATCCAACGCCTTGAACTCTTTTCCACAGCCTTCAGCACTGAATTCCTACAGAGTTTATATTTAAGTCGAGAACATCTGCTGGTGAACTATTTGTCTGATGATTTCCTTCTGTTTGCTGGTGTGCAGTCCTTGAACCTCAGCCACTGTGGATTATCTGATGACCATGAAATTTTATACAAATTGAGTTGTTTTACAAAGTAAGTTCATTACATTTTTCTACCTATATTAAAGTTTGTGTATTCAGTTAACCACTTTTGAATGTTTTATTCAAACCACTACATTTTAAATTATATTTAATCTATGTACTTAGATAAAATTCAAGAAAGAAAACAATAAAAATTCCTATCTGTAGTAACTCAACTTGTTAATAATAGCAACCAAATATCCCTGAAATTACATCCTACCACCTGAGATGTGCACATGGATGTGTGGTTAAGAAGTTCACTTTGGAACCACATGCTTAGGAGTTCAGTTCCACTGCATGGCTGTTGTCAGCTGGCATCCTGTATTAGAGTTCCAGGTCAACCAGTACTTTGTGAGTGAAATTGGTTGTTGGAAACTAAAGAAGGCCATAGTATGCATGAAATCTTCTGTGCTTGTCTGTGAGTTCATATTTTCCCTCGTTTTTGTGTGTATTCACTGATTGTAAACAAAAGTATTACTTTCAAACAGGTGATGTTGTTTCCTTGCAGTCCATGGCTGAAGCACATCTGGGCTTCTTGACATGCTACATGGTCTTTGTAAACAAAGAGGGCATTCAAATGGTGTCAGTTATTTCCAGTTCTCCATGTCCAGGCTGTTCCTTGTTCAAGAGACTGGGGGATTATTACCTTGTTTGGAAACGTATGAATTGGCACAAGGAAGAGCATCTGGCTGTAGAAAACGCTGACCCATGCAAGCATGGAAAAGATGTTAAAATGATGTTGATGATGTTTACTTCAAGCCCATGACTTGCTAAATATAGTAGGTCATACACTATATCTAGCTGGACCATTATATCACAGCCTGTTGTTTAAAATTAGGAAAGGATACATTAGAAACTATATATATATATATATATATATATATACACACACACATAGAGACAATCATCATTTAACATCTGTTATCCATGCTGGCATGGGTTGGATGGTTTGACTGGGCTGGCATACTGGAAGGCTGCACCAGCCTCCAGTCTGATTTGGTATGGTTTTCTATGGCTGGATGCCCTTTCTAACTCCAACCACTCCGAGAGTGTAATGGGTGCTTTTATGTGCCACCGGCACGGGTGCCATTTGTGTGATACCAGGGTGCGTTTACGTGCCACTGGTATGGGTGCTAATTTGCATGACACCAGTATCTGCCACGACTGCGATTTTGCTTGCCTTAATGGGTCTTCATCTCAAGCATGACATAATGCAAAAGATCTTGGTCATTGCCTCCGCGGGGCCCAACACTCGAAAAGAACTCAGTCACTTTGCCTCTGTGAGGCCCAATGCTCGAAAGGAACTCAGCCACCTTGCCTCTGTGAAGCCCAACACTCGAAAGGAACTCAGCCACAAGATTTTATATATATAGTTTTTTTTTTTTTTAATTCTGTGAGGAATCCTATTTTCAGATCAGGTCATTCATCATGGTTGTTTGGTTATTAATGTTTTGACCTATGACCAAAGACAAACTAGCTGTGATCATCCCATTTTTTCAAGGGTATTTAAGTCTACATTATTTCATGTGTCCTTTCCTTTATTAAAGTTGGTAGGATGTGATTCGTGGATACTTGGCTGTGATTTCTAGTAGGCTGAGTGACCATGCAGTGACTTACTTGTGTCATAGAAAGGTATCCACTGGAAAGGGCATCTGCTATTGTGAGTGAGTCTGTGTGTGTGACTTTTTTCCTTAAGAATTGAAAAATTCTATTTTTTTTTACATGTGAGGAATTATGGTATTTCAGCAGTATTTTCTTTCAATAATTTACATTTTATAGGTTTTGTTTATTTCTGAAGCCTCAAATATAATGATCATCTGGTTGCTAAAAAATTTACAACTTATTCTTTGGACTGTAACATCAAAATTAGAATCGCCTAACTCTTCTAGAATGAGAAAAATAAAGCTTAATAAGATTTTTTCAAACTATTAAACTCTCTTTAAAGTAGTTTATATCTATAATGTTTTGATAGCTTTGATGTGTGAATTGTCACCAGGTGTCTTATTCCAAGATGTGTAGTACACTGATTAGATTTGAACCTGGAATCTTATTTTCTAAACTAAAAATTAACATCAGTATCTTAGTGGATAAGAATCAATTAAAATATAGTATAGATGTAAATACTGAGGTAAAAAAATAAATATCTATTGCCTCTAAAGATGAGGTTAATTAGTTTGGGAAATGGTAATCTTATTAATAGCCTAACAGAGACATTTAATAAAGTTTTCATTAACTGTTTCAGCTTGAATACTCTATCACTTCAAGATAATGCCTTAACAAGCCGCGGTTTGCAGAAACTGACTCTGCCATTGCGGATGTTCAACCGAGGACCAAAATTACTTAAGGCTCTTGATCTTTCAGGTATCTCCTCTTTTTACCTTTTTTAAAAAAATTTTTCTCTCTAAATTTCTCACTTTGTGCTATACATTTTTATTCTTTACCATTCATATTCATCAAATCTCTTGTTCCGGCACAGACTAAATTTACTTACTTTTATGATTTATTTATATTTCCTAGAAAACCCTGAATTAACAATCCATGGTATTCGCTACTTGAAAGCTTACCCATTGCTTTGTGTTCTTAACCTCTCTAATACAGCAATTAGTGTGAGTATTTTTTTACTTATTTATTTTTATCTTTTATTTTTTCATTGATTGGGCTGTGGCCATACTGGGGCACCACCTTGAAGGTTTCTATGTTTACCTGCCTCAGATGGAGTTTGTTGAGCTAGATTTTGTATGATTGGTCATATTTCTAAGAAGACTGGAAATAAATTATACTGTATAACAGTGATGTTCGCTTACAACTATCGCACAATATAAAAACAAGACAGCATACACATACACTCATATGTATGTGCATAATACATGCATACCCACCTGTTATATGCAGTGGAAGCAGTACTATTTATCTCTCACACTTAATGTAAATACACTGTTGAAAGGCAAGCAGTATTTGTCCTGAAGTAGCCTCATTTATACAGGTTCTGTGTTTAAAAACTCAATATGTATTGGAAGGAGACAAATATCCCAGCCACAGTAAGCAAGAACAAATACATTTTGTTCTTTTTTTTCAATTTCCATCTACTAAATTCACTTACAAAGCTTTGGTTGGCTTGGGTCTATTGTAGGAGACTCTATCCCAACATGCCATGCAATGGTAATGAACTTGAAACCATGTGGTTAAGAAGTGAACTTCTTGGCCATACAGCCATGCCTGCATCCATAACTTAATCAATATTCTCAATTGACGAATTGATTTTATGATATAATCTTCAGAGATAAATTTATTCCATAGCTTTTGTTAGCAGACTCTCTGTTTTCTTGTTAACCAGTAAGTAGTATGTTAGTTTGATACCTTTTACTCTCATCTCTACTGCTTTGAGTGATTGAGTTTCTGTTCTAAATTTGGTAACTGTTATTTTTTTTATCTGTAACCAGGGAGCTTCTACACAGTTGCTTGACCAGTTGCAAATAGCTGCCAAATCTCCTCAATTCACAGCCTAGCATTTTAAAGAATGGACACATTGAACAATATAGTCCTAATAATACAAAGTGATGGAGTGGTCGTGACTGGAATGACTTTAATTATAAATCTGCTAATTAAGCTAACTAGAGGTAAAGCATTTTTAAACGAGGAAACCTCTAGCTACTCACTTAATTGCTAGAAATAGCAGCCAAGTCTTGCCTTACATTGGATAATATAGTCCCTGATACACTGATTGAAAATAAAAGACATGATGTTTATTGCTAGAATACTTTTGACGAGGGTTGACATAGGGCTAAACAACTACTCTACCAATTAACATTCACTAAGCTAACCTTGGGAGAGAGTGCCTATGCAGTTACTGAATAGGCTAGAAATAGCAGTGACATGTCTCTTAGATTACACCCTTTTATCTTAAATAAGGAAAGACACATTGAGTACTGTAGCCAGTCAAGGCAAAACTGAGAGTAAACAATTGCTTTTACTGCAGTCTCTTTTAATTATTATCTGTCTCCAATTAAGAAGAGGTGCAGGCATGGCTGTATGGTTAAGAAGTTTGCATCCTAACCACATAGTTTCGGGTTCAGTTTCACTACTTTGACCCTGGGCCAACCAAAACTTTGACTGGATTTTGTAGACAGAAACTGAAAGCTCTCGTGTGTGTGTGTGTGTATATATATATATATATATATATATATATATGTATGTGTATATGTATATCCCTCTCTGTTAGAAGGCAGAAACACTTACACATGACAGTAACCTCCACCTGCCAAATTGTCACAAAGCTATAGCAGAAGACATTTGCTCAAGGTGCAATGCAGTGGGACTGAACCCAAAACTGTGTGGCTAGGAAGCAAGCTTCCTAACCACACAGCCATGCCTGCACACACACACACACACACACACACACATTATATACATATGTATATATACACATTATATATATATATGTATATATATATATGTATATATATATATATATATATATATATATATATATACACACACACACACACACACAAACATACATGTGTGTGTGTGTCTCCTTGTTTTGACATCATATGATTGTTGTAAATAGATATGAATCATTTCTAATATTCTGTCTAAACATGTCTGGCCAAGAGAAAATATTACCTTGCTTAGAAACTAGTAAGGGTTAGCGATAAGAAGGTATTCTTCCATATAAAATCTACCTCAATAAAAAAATCCATCTGATCCATGGAAAAATGGACATTAAAACGATGATGATTACGATGAATTCTCTCTCACACCTTGTTTCACTCTATTCACAGAAAAATGATACCAAGCTGCAATTACTGTCAATGAGAGTGTGTATTCCAGAGGAAGGTGTATCTGGTGGACTAGATAGCTGTTTTCGTTTACAGACTGAAGGCTGGGCAAGCAATGTGATCAATACTTGGTTGACTTGGTATAACAACAAGAGCAAACGACCTCGGTTGGGAGAAAATTCTTTCTGTAAGTATAACCCCACCCCCACCCTCTTGCTTGGAATGTAACTCAATTGTATTACTTAACATCATGCCAACTCTTAATGAGCAAATGTATTCTGACCTGTCAGTTCTTAATTAGTGTTAATGTCTTCCTACATACATCAAAGAACTGTCTTATTGATTACATTTTGGTCAGCCAAACCAATCTAAATGGAAGATTCAAGTGAAACAAGGATTTTTTAACCCAGGAGTTTTATACCATTTTTTTTTATCTATGAACCCATTTGATTACTATTTTATTCTGGTGGAGCCCCATGCCATTTGATGTTTAAAAACTAGTTTTATTGAAACTTTCAAAATTTTGTTTTTTCATGCATAGATCTTCGTGCCGGTGGCACATAAAAGCACCCACTACACTCTCGGAATGGTTGGCGTTAGGAAGGGCATCCAGCTGTAGAAACTCTGCCAAATCCGATTGGTACCTGGTGTAGCCATCCGGTTCACCAGTCCTCAGTCAAATCGTCCAACCCATGCTAGCATGGAAAGCAGACGTTAAATGATGATGAGATTGAACTCTGTAAGATGTTAAAGAAACCTAGCTGTTTCTTGCAATGCATACATCTAAAGCAAACATTTTTCATAGACCCTTAAAATACAATCGTGGATCCCCAATTTACTATTTTGTTGCATGAATCCCCCAAAATTTGATATGGACCCCTGGTTGAGAACCACTGCTTTAACCCATGTAAGAGACCCACCCATTGGATCAATTGTCCAAGTCAGTATTTATTCAATGTTACTGAGTAGGTGAAGGCACATGGCCTAGTGGTTTGGGTGTTGCACTCCTAATTGCGAGATCATGGTTTCAGTTCTTGGACTGAGTGGTGCATTGTGTTCTTGATATTACGTTGCTCTGTAATCACTTTGACACCTGATGTGTGGTACACCAAGCAGTTGTTCAGGCAACATTGATTTGATGGCAGGAATGAGCTAATGTACAGCACATTTTATCACTTATAAACAGATCATTTGTGCAGTTGGCTCAGCAAAAAACTGAACACTCATTTGTTGTCTTCAATGGGAGATTCCATCATGATTGGATTAGTTGTCCATGTCCTCTGACTTTTTGGGAATTCTCATTGCTTATGTAAGACAGTGTGACGTAAATCATTTGTGGAGAGTGCTGCTTTTATTTATGTAATTTTCATAAATCTGCGAGATATCATATAGGTTTGATTTTTCTTTTTTTTTTTTTTATTTTGTGAGATGGTTTTGATTATATTTTCCAGTACAAATTTATGTCCCATTCCAGAATAAATTACTTCATCTGGAATTATTTCCCTTAGTTGGAGTTGTCTCCCTTCTTACACTTTTAATTTGAATGATAGCGTTCATGTTTGTGTGTATATATTTTGGAGGCATCGCCTTGAAGAAGTTTAGTCGAGCCGATTGACCCCAGTACTTAATTTTCTTTAAAAGCCTGGCACTAGTTCTATCGGTCTCTTTTGTCGCACGGAGACATAAAGACACCAATACCAGTTGTCAAGCTGTGGTGGGGAACAAACAAACGCACACACACGACATGCTTCATCCATTTCCTATCTACCAGATCCACCCACAAGGCTTTGGTTGGTTCAGAGCTGTTGTGGGAGACATTAGTTCAAGATGTCATGCTATGAGTTTGAACCAAAACTATGTGGTTGCAAAGGTCATGGACTCTGCCTCTTCTTTCCTGAATATTTTAACATAAGAACAAAAAACTCACTTTGTTAATGATCTTGAAAAGGATGAATGTCATTCAATTTCATTTTTCTTTCTTATAAAAAAAACCTAATGTTTCCCTATTGGCATAATAAATAAACAAATAATGATGATAAAGAAGGGTTATAAATGTTTCTGTTTCTTTGTATTTTATTCAGATTCAAAGCAGAGGTTAAAATTTCGACTGACCAAATGTGAATCTTACGCCAAACCAAGATACCAATTGGTTCTGAAGAAGTGAAATTTGGTTCATTGCTCTATTTTTGTATTTGTAATAAATAACATTAATAATATTAACAATAACAGTAATAATATTCTGGTCAACTGTTTTACTCTTTCATTTCTTCTCTTTGCTTATTTCCATTTTTTTTTTTTTTTTTAATTTGATTTTTTTCTTGATTATTGAGAAGCAGAGCAAAGGACTCCAGTCATAGTTCCAAACTATGTTGGTACTTCATATCTTGCCTCTGTTGGTGAATTGTTTGTGACAAAGATAGTTAACTTCAATTAGCTCAATTCATTTACTTGTAAATAGACACTTCAATATAGAAGTTGTTCATTACAATAGGCACTAGCTAAACTGTAAATTTCACAAATGTCTTGGCTTGCATAGAGTGTTCCACAATTTTATCATTGAAATGTCACTTGAGATAGACTGGTATCTTGTACAGATGAGACAGGTTTCTCATCTGTTTAATTCTGTAGAAACTGGAGGTGCTCTTCAACTCAGGGTGGGAGGGTGAATATTTCTGTTGGTGAAAGTGTGTTTGTCTTTGGTTTGTAGCATATGATTGCATAACCTTATGTAAATTTTATTTATTTTATTTTTATATACTTTTTTATTTTTATATTTTTTAATTTGTTCTCCAGCTCTCTGATTTATATTTTTCTTAAAGTACTGTTGAGTTGGCTCAAGTCAGTTTCTGATTGAGTAGACCCATAACACACACATTGCCAATCGAATAACTAGGTTTAACCTAAAAATCTACTGTTCCAGTTATACCAAACTTCTACCTGGCTGAGGATCATACTGCACTGACATGCTATAGTTGGTTGTATGGTGTGCAGTGTTGCAGTCTGGACATGTTTTTGCTTTTCATTATCCACTCTATATACATAGACTTATAGATTCTAATAAAGTGACTTGGTAGTTAAGAGCTGAAGTTTGCTACATTGAATTCTGTTATACAGAGAGTATGACGCAATTCCAAGCGAGATTGACTGATTCCTTCAGTTATCTGGCTGCTATAAAGGAAGTGTTACTGTTTCATGTTTGAGTTATTTGTGTATGACTAGACATAAATTTGTAGTATACCTAGTTGTAAAAGTACTGCAAATCTTGTCATTTGTGGAACAATCCAACTCATGTTGTATATGATGGAGTTGGATTGTAAATTTCTTTCATTGTTAATTCTGACGAATTAAGATGTTGCTAGACACCAGGTGCTGGTAGAGCATTGCAGAAACCAGGGCTGGCAAGCATATGAGGTAATTGGAGTAGGCTGCTGGGGTTTTGTGGAACCTTCATTCTTCAAAGCTCTGATTGGACATGGAGATAATTAGTCCAGCAACAGAGGGCCATAAATTCCTCCCTCCATGAATTAGGCCACCTAACTAACAGACACTACTGACTACTTCAATAGAACTTTGGTTTTTGTAAGGAATTTACTGGTGCTCTAAGGACCCCTCTACTTCAATACAACTACAATGAGCAAAGTTTTTATTTGCGATATCTGTGACATCATAGGATTTTTTTTACTTGACATCTTAAGAAGTTCCTCTCAAGTTTGGTCTATATAGGGTTGATGCTTTAGCCATTTCTAGTGGCATGAACAGGCACTGATTCACACCCATAACTCCCTTAGGCTTAAGGTTATCATTGAGAACAACCTTGCGTTAGTAAATTTCTTAGATGTAATATTTGATTTTAGCACGGGTTCAAATAGGCCATACGGCAAACCTAATGAAAGGCTGGCATATAGCAACACGGCCACCTTCTAATAGTCTTTAAAAATCTTGTAAACAATGTCAGTAAGAGTGTTGAACCTATCCTTGAATAGACATTTTTTTTTTTAAGCAGCAGTCTCTTCTGCCCATTACAAGGCCTAAAAACTAACAGGTTTAAGTACTACTTTACTTATATGCCTAAACCTAAAGCCCACGAAATAAAGCAATGTTGTAAAGTTTTATGGTTTGCCACACCTGCATGGAAAGCTCTTCCTTAGATTAGTAGATTCATATAGTCTTGTAAGCATAAAAGACTATTCAAGACATACCTTAAGTGTCTCATACAGCTGTGTACCTAGTGTCAAAAAGACATTAGTGAACATGCCAAAACCCTGTGCAGAGGCAAGATGCACTTGTAGGATTAGCACGGAGTGCCCAGTGAATGGTCAATGTGACACTAGTCTATGAGGTAAATGTGGTGGTGTCCAACAACAGCAATACAATACACAAATATATTGGAACAATGGAAGGCAGGTACTGGTAGAGCATTGCAGAATAAATAACTGCAGGTCCTATTTAAAGAAAAAAAAATTGCCCCATGTTACATTAACCAGCTATATATATCAATTAAAGGAGAAAAAGATACCATTCAAAATTAAATGGAAGCAGATGGTGCAAACTTTGTTTAGCTGAGAAGGGAGTAATCCTAAAAAAATTCTCACAATCTGGGTTCTTTCTTGAACTCAGTGAAATTTTAGTCACTACTTTCCTGATAGAAAGTTTATTTTGAAACTAGGTCTTTCCTTTTTGCAGACTAGAAAATATGGAAAAGAAAAAAATATGCATACTTGTCTGACCCCACTTCAGCCATGACTGGCATTGCAAAACAGGAGGAACTCTTCCTTCCTTCTCAGAAAAGGGGGTTTAGTTCTGTTTTTTTTTCTTTATCACTAAGCTAACCAAGACTAACTCCAGCATTAAAGAGGATATGTGCTTCTGGCCAACATGTCTGATGAGTTGTCAGTATTGTCAAGTGCAATAGTAGATGCAGATCCAGTGATAACTTTCCAACTAGTTATATGCCATAACCAGGAATGTACTAAATAATAATAGAAATAAATAGGTGTGTATAGAAGCTGTGTAGTTTCAACTGGGGACATGTTTCCATCTCAACGTAGACACCACACCCGACAGCAGTCCCATTTTACACATACAGGACTTCTCAGCCCAAATCCTCAAAACAAGCCCTGGATAAAGCACCTATGCTGTCCCATCCTCATATGTCAGCATGGACTGCACTCACAGTTGATGCCTCCGATGCAACCATTGGGGGTGTTTTGGAACAATGCATAAATGGTCAGTGGCAACTACTTACCTTCTTCAGTTGACAACTATGACCTCCTGAACAAAAATATGGTATTTTTGACAGGGAACTGCTGGCTGTCCATCTAGGTGTCCACCACTTTCACTATTTTCTTGAAGGTCGCACGTTTACAGTATTCACAGACCACAATCTACTCACCTTTGCCATGAGCAAGCTCTTGGAGTCTTGGTCTGCATGCCAGCAATGACAGCTATTGGCCATTTCTGAATACACCATGGACATCCAACACATAGCTGGAAAGGGCAACCTAGTTGCAGACGCACTCTCTCGTGTCAGTGTCTAGCTCTCTCATCTACCTAGCCTAACAGACAGATGATGAGATCAGGGCCTACCACACTGCCACCACATCACTTTCCTTGCAAGATGTGCGTGCACTTTGGCTCCAACGGCACAACCCTACTGTGTGATGTATGCACTGGGAAGCCACGACCGATCGTCCCATTAACTTTGCGCAGGAAGGTTTTTGACGTCATTCACAGACTGTGTCCCTCCCAGGTACTAGAGCCATACAGTGCCTGCTGTCAAGCAAATTTATCTGGCACTGTATGGCCAAGCAAATTTAGGAGTGGACCAAGACCTGCATCCCCTGTCAACAAGCCAAAGTTCATCAACACACTAAAGCACCCCTCAGCAACTATGAACCACCACAGGCCCATTTCAGCCATGTCAACATTGACCTTGTCAGCCCCCTACCACCTACACGGGGTTACTCATACCTACTGACCTTCGTAGAACGCTACACTCATTGGCCTGAAACTATCCCTCTCCGCAGCATGGAAACATAAGAAGTCAGCCGAGCCTTCATCACAAATTGGGTTGCCCGTTTCGGTGTCCCAGACAGCATCTCATCTGACCGGGGTCCATGATTCACCTCAAAGCTGTGGAATGACATGTGTGATCTTTTTGGAATCACAATGAAGCGCATAACAGCCTACCATCCACAGGCCAACGGGTTAGAGGAGAGATTTTACATCTCCTTTCAAGCAAATCTTGCTAGACCTACCTTTCAGTGTACCTACATTTAGGGTGCTAACTCTGAAAACTGGGAAAGAGATATTGGGAGGTAACACAGGAAGGAGAAATGTTATTCAGTACCTGAAAAGAAGGTTTCCGTGATCGTTTGGTAACAGACGTCATAATAGTTGTCCTTGCTACTATCATTCAAACATGTTAGAATTGTTAAGGTTATTGCCTCTACTGGTAGGTGGGAATAAGGAAGCATTGTATATGAAAGTGTTTGGGGCATTGTAATTGTAAGCGTTATGAGCCTTGCGGACGTAAGCTTTACTGATGCTGCAGATATAAATATATATATATATATATGTATACACATACACACATACAATCCTATCACACGGAACATCGGTGTTTGTTTCCATTTTGGATTAAAATCATTAATAAAGAATATTTAGCCAACAATGTGGCGTTGGGCACTCATCCTCATTGTTCAATATTAACATATATATATATATATATATATGTGTGTGTGTGTGTATGTATATATATATATTTATATGCATGTATATATATATAGATATCTGTTTGCATCATCATCATCGTTTAACGTCCGCTTTCCATGCTAGCATGGGTTGGACGATTTGACTGAGGACTGGTGAAACCGAATGGCAACACCAGGCTCCAATCTGATTTGGCAGAGTTTCTACAGCTGGATGCCCTTCCTAACGCCAACCACTCAGAGAGTGTAGTGGGTGCTTTTACATGTCACCCGCACGAAGGCCAGTCAGGCGGTACTGGCAATGTATGTATATACCTGTCTGTCTGTCTCTCTCTCTCTCTCTCTCTCTCTCTCTCTCTCTCTCTCTATATATATATATATATATATATATATATATATAGTTATCACAAATTAGAATGACAAATGAATGAACAATTATGCTATGACTTCCTTGGTTTACAAGTGTTTCTGCTATAAGATGTAATGCACTCATAGGTGAATGCATGGGTATCACCCTATAGCCTCATCGGTCTTTAAGCTAGTGGGTGATACTCAAGCATTCAACTATGTGTTCATTGTATCTTATTGCAGAAACACCTGTGAGCCAATGAAGTTCATAGCATAATTGTTTATTTCTATGTCATCTCAATTTCTCATTACCATTTTAAACTCATCTGATGGTTCGTTCTGAAGCACATGCATATTGAGTTCCCACACTAGGTTATTAGTATCACTATGCCGAAGCAAAATATCAAAATCTATGTGTGTGCATATATATATATAACTATATATACACACACGCACACACATATATATATACACACACACATATATACATACCTGTATATCTCTATTTATCTATCTATCTATCTATCTATCTATCTATCTATCTTTGTCTTATATATATATACACACACACACACCTGTATATCTATACAGTCACACATGAGTATTAGTTGACTGGTGGTTGAAGAATTCTTATTGTTTTTGGAAAATTGCTGATGTTTTTCTTTCTGTTGTTATTGTTGTTGCTGCAGTTGCCAATGTTTGTTTTGTTTATTTGTTTATTTTTTATATTTTGTAAGTAGATAGTATTGTTGTTGGTGTTGTTTCAGGGTATTGCTGGTAAAGTAGTTTTTTTAATTAGTTTTTTTTTTTCTCAATGTGCCGTCTTTGATAATGCTACTTTTTGTTGTTGTTCATGCTTTTGTTGTGGTTACTGTTGTTGTTATTGTTATTGTTATTCTTATTCTTATTGTTATTGTCGTCAATTCTGTTTACTGTTATGTCCATTACTGTTGTTGCTCTTGTCTATTGTCAGCTGTATGGTTGCAACATTTCAAAAAATCTTTTATCATACTACTTAAATGAGGTCAGTAAGTACAACCAACTGAAATTGATCATAAAGATAAACATTAACTAAATAAACAAACAAAAAATGTATTTGTTTAGGATTAAACAGAAGCCATGCAGGTTCAAACCTGGTGAGAAGCAGGTGTGTTATCACTCTGTGTTCTGTTTTTTTAATGACATAGAAAGATTTGGAAGAACTTACGTTAGATCTCTGTACAACTTGCTGTGGCTATGGTAATGTAATCTAGTAAGCAAAGATGCTAAAGCACCGATAGATATGTCCCCCCCACACACACATTTGCATATGGACACAAATTTGTTCAGATGTGTTTGTAGGTGTGTCTGTGTTTTATATGTGTGCATATCAGTATGTATGCATATGTACATGTACTGATATTATCTTTTGCTGCACTTATGTGTGTATTTATATATAACCTGTATGTCTGTATATATATATATATATATATATATATATATCAGAGTAAAAGGCAGACTGTATGACGCATGCGTACGAACAACCATGCTACATGGCAGTGAAACATGGGCTGTAACTGCTGAGGACATACGTAAGCTCGCAAGGAATGAAGCCAGTATTCTCCGTTGGATGTGTAATGTCGATGTGAATACCCGTCAGAGTGTAAGTATCTTGAGAGAAAAGCTGAACATTAGAAGCATCAGTTGTGGCGTGCAAGAGAGACGATTGCGCTGGTATGGACATGTGGTGAGAATGGAGGAGGATAGCTGCGTGAAAAAGTGCCACACCCTAACAGTTGAGGGAACCCGTGGAAGAGGTAGGCCCAGGAAGACCTGGGCTGAGGTGGTGAGGCAAGACCTTCGTACATTGGGCCTCACCGAGGCGATGACTACGGACCGAGACCTTTGGAAATGGGCTGTGCGTGAGAAGACCCGGCAAGCCAAGTAAGATCGTTGCCAGTGCCCCTGGACTGGTTCTTGTGCGGGTGGCACATGAGATGCACCATTTTGAGCGTGGCCGTTGCCAGTACCGCCTGACTGGCTCCTGTAGGATTTTCGAGCGAGATCGTTGCCAGTGCCCCTGGACTGGCTTGTGCGGGTGGCACATAAAAGACACCATTTCGAGCGTGGCCGTTTTCGTGCGGGTGACACGTAAAAGCACCCACTACACTCTCTGAGTGGTTGGCGTTAGGAAGGGCATCCAGCTGTAGAAACTCTGCCAAATCAGACTGGAGCCTGGTGTTGCCATCCGGTTTCACCAGTCCTCAGTCAAATCGTCCAACCCATGCTAGCATGGAAAGCGGACGTTAAACGATGATGATGATGATGATGATATATATGTGTGTGTGTGTGTGTATAGATGGATGGATGTACACAGACAAATATATATACATATACTCAGAAAGAAGAACACACACACACACACACACACACACACACACACACACACACACACACACACACACACACACAAATATATTTACATAGAGTATAAAAAGTTCAGAATAGTAAGAAGAAAATACATAATTTTTTAACTTGGAGTTACGTAATAATCATAATATTCATAATTTGCTGATGGAATTTACCAAAATCCCAGGGGATACAACCAGTAAGTAGTTATATGGAGATATTATGGTAAGTCTGGCTCCCCTCATCAAGAGAAGGTTGGTAAAAGTAGTTCATATAGTAGTACCAGAGATTTAAATGTTTGAAGAGTGAAAGGAAGTAGAATAAGATCAAAAGGCAAGGAGAGGGAGAAGGATTTCTGACATAGTGGGAAATGAGCAGAGGTAGAATAGAGAGAGGAGGGGAGAGGAGTTAAGGTCAGTGTGGTGAGAGGAAATTGCACTGGCGGTCAAGGGAGTCTCACTAAACAGACAATAAATCAGTTAGGAATGGAAGCTTACCAGACAGAGACAGGAAGAGATAAGTAATGAAGGAAAGGCACAGGAGTGGGGGTAACAGGGGTGGAAGGTTTGCTGAGAAAAGAAGGAAATGGTACAAGGAAAATGGAGAAATAAAATGCTGCTAGCATAGCTAAGTAATAAGTAAGGGCTTAACCACAATTATGAGAAATCATAAAAGCTTTATGTAATGGGCAAATGTGGAATAAAATTTGTGCTTACATAAGAAGATTATGTCAGAATCTATTGAGTTGGTGCATGAAGCAGTGAAGGAGAGAATACAAACTCAAGACCATTGAAAATAAGTTTGAAAGGTATCTGAGCCTATTAAGGTCTTTCACTGCAGTTTGTTATGGAGGAAAAAAAATGTGTGTGTGTGTGTGTGTGCATGCAGGACTTAGCAGCTTCATAGGACCCTCAGGCAAGTCACTATGGTATTTATTCATTGACAGCAAGTGACAGCATACATGGATCAGAATTGTATTGAAAAGTTGCTATTGTAAATGAAGACATGTATCAGTTAACGTTCGCTGAGAATGCCATGTAAATCCATTTATGTCCAACTTTCAACCTTTGCAAAGAAATGCAATGTGTCCCTTTCCACATTGAACAGGAACCTTGGCATGACTAACTATGTTCAACAATGCCGTCACCTACTAACAGCCAAGGCCAAAGCAATCAGAGCTGAGAGATGCCCAAAGCTTCTGTTATTCATCAAGCATCAATGTGCAGGAAAAACGTTCTTCATTTAAAATCACTACAAATGTTTTGACACAACACTAATACATTGGTTAGATGATATAATTACCATGCTGTTTAATTGCTATCATCCATCAAATGTGTAAGATGCACTTCTGAATGATTTAATGAAGGACTTATTTAAAACAAACACCTGAAGAAATGCATCTTACACCTTTGATGGATGACTGATTAAACAACATATTAATTATATCTCACTAATGCACTTCAAATGAAAAAATGTGTTGAAACAATTGTAGTGATTTAAAATAAAAAATGTTGTTCAATCCATTTTCTATTATCTATACATATTATGGTATGTATATAACTTTAATAGTTTTGTAGGAACCATTTATAAGCACTAGGGGAGGTATATGTGTGTGAGTGTGTGTATGTGTATAATATATATCATATATATGTATATATATATATATTGCTTTTTGTTTGTAACTATATTTTCTTTATGTTGGCACAAGTACAACTGCAAAAGAAGGAAGAATTCCACTGGGGTAGATAAATACAATTTCCCTGTAACTGATATCTCAGCTGATAGAACATTGTCTGCTATTAAGACTGGTACCAGTTTTTACTGAAGCAATTAGTAATTTACCACTGACTAACTAATCCACCCTTGAATGTTGCAGCTGGCTGGGGTAAGTTGAAGAAGGGGCAACATGATAGTCTGACATCTGAAAAATCGGTGGTTCATATCTTTTCATATGATGCAAGTATTTCTAAATAAACCACTTAAATCTTGTCTAGTTGCAGCTTACTCTGTCTAACCTACTAAGCACTTCACCCTTTCTTTCCTTTCCAGGAATTACAGCAATATTTCTGGAAACCCCATTTGAACTTTCCACTTTGAGAATCAGCCTATGAATTTATTGCCAGACAATGAGATGTGTGTTTATTGTTGGAGCTCTATATGATCTCTTGCCCTATTTGAAATAACTGCTAAATGTTTTTAAAGTTGCATTTCTCTGCTTTTTTAAAGAAAGGACATGCTGTGCTCCTAGATACATGACTGGAATGTTTTTGGCTGTAAGTCAACTTAGAGTAGACTTGGGGCTAAAAAACATCAACAATAATAGCATCCTGTAGAAGTACACGCAATAGCTGGGACCATGAGGATTTGAGTTCTTGCCTTTCATGTACACTATTTCCCTCTGTATCTTCATCATTTTGAGTTTCTTTTTTCTTTTTTTTTTTTTGCTATCATGGATTTTTCATGTCCCATAGCAGCTCACCAGCCACTGCATCCCTTCAAAATTACAACAACAGAGAAAGCTATCCATCCTTGTGTTGTATATCATGTTTTACATTTTACATATGGTTTTATAACTTGATAGCCTCCCTGTCACCAGCCACTTTACAGCTGGAAATGGGTGCAGTTTTATCATACTGCTGCTCTAGATAAGTTGTTTGCTACAGGGCTAGAGAATATTCTGGACACACACTAAAAGGGTAAAAGGGAAAAGCCCTCTTGACTAAGTGAGTGGGGAATTTGAGATGGTGGAGAGAAGATTTTATGCCAAGGGCAAACAGAGGTATCTTGCTATAAAGAAGATAGATAGCTACTCTGCATTTATATAAGGGTTGGTGAGAGTATCTGTGAAGAAGATTAAATGGTAGTGTTGGGATGCCAGAGTAAAACCCCCAAGGAGTTAGAGATGATATGAGCAGTGGATCAGAAAAGGTGGTGGAGGAAGTTATAAAGTAAAGTAAGTTAGTAAGTTATCTTCTTGAGTCATACTGTCTCATAATGGCTCATTTCCTGGTTTCATGGTATATATATTCTGCACCTGGATGGAATGCTGGTCCATCGCAGGATTACTCATTTTTGCCAACTGAGTGGACTGGAGCAATGTAAAATGAAGTGTTTTGTTCAAGAACACAATATGTCACCCAGTCCAGGAATTGAAACCACAATCTTGAGTCCAACACCCTAACCACCATGCCATGCACCTCCACATATGCAGTTGTAAGAGTGAGAAGGAAGAGTAACAGATGATCAGAGATGGGTGAATGTAGAGAGTAATGAACAGAGTGAAGGAGTGGCTTGATAGGGCATACAAGTATGGTTGAGGTGGAGGATGGTAAAGTGAGAGAGACAGGAGTGACTCAGGGATGATAGTTCAAGAAGTAGGTGAGGATGAACAAAGCAGAGGTGCCATGGGAAGAGAGATGAAAAGGTACATAAGGGTGGCTATAGTGAGTGGGTGTGGTGGTAGACACAAGAAACTGCTGGCAATGATGGTTGATATGTGAGGTGTTAGAATGAAGCATGACAGAGGAGGTGGGGGGAATAGTTGGAGATATGTGGTAAGAGATGAGAATGAGGGATGGAAGTGGAGAGATGGCAGTAATTGGTAGCACAGAGTTAGGAGATGTTATATGTATTAAGGAGAGATCGATGTTGGGGAAAGAGGTGGGTAGGGAGATGAGATACAGAGGATGTTTGACTGAGCAGTATGGGTGTAGGGAATGGGCCCAGTATGTACAAGTATAGACAAATTTTTTTTAGGACCTCATATTTGCTGTGATGGAAGGATCGTCTCAAGCACAGCAAATCACCAATTGTCTCAGTCCTTTGTCATCTCCTCCACAAGGGTCAACATCTTGAGATCAGCCTTCCCTATTTTGTCCTATGTCTTCTTGGGTCACCCTCTTCCACAAGAGGGAGACCCAGTTCTGGTCACTTTAAGTGACCAGTGCTACTTTATGACAAAACCAGTGCAGTCTTCTTTCTTGTGCACTACATCTGACTCCTTTTATACATAATTTTTTATTCAGTACTTTAGCACTTCATGCATGTACACTGGCATTGCACATCCAACAGAGCATACTAACTTCATTCCTCTCTTCTCTTCACATGTCTTCTGCATTCAGGGCCCACATCTCATCACCATATAGCATTGCTGTCCATACACAAGTACATGCAATCTGCATATCACTTGAAGAGAGACCTTTTATTGCAAACAGATGTAATAACTCTCTGAACTTTTCTCTGGCCTATTCTTATTCTAGCAGCTATACTTTTGGAACATCTTCCATCACTGCTAATTAGGTCATCTAGGTAACAACAATTATCTACCAGTGTATCTTCCATATACGACACCATTTCTCTGGTAGTCTTCCTGTGAATCCACTATACTTCTTGTGTGTCCCTAGCTTACACTTATGGAAGTCCTGCCTACACTTTTCCTACATATAGAGCAGGGCCATTTACATTGCTGTAGGTGGTGTCCTGTCTGTTTTCCAGTGTACTAAAACTTTGATCTTTGCTAAGTAAACTCCATGGCCCTTTGATTCTAGGTTTTGCTTCCACACCTAGAATTTCTTTCTAATTCTGTTACAGATTTCACTATGAGAATGAAATCATCAGTATATAGTAGTTCCCAGAAGCAGTGGGGCTTAAATTTCTGTTCTGGCCTGGAGGACAATGATGAATAAGAAGGGACTGCATATAAGCCTCAGACTAGCAATTGCAATTTATTCTGAGGTAACTTGAGTACACAATGTTGAAGAGCAGCAAAAACAGCAAAATATTGATAACCATCATTCTCAATCACTTATGAGGTTAGTTGTCTTGCCTGGTTTGAAGTATTCAGTGTGAATACCCGTCAGAGTGTAAGTATCTTGAGAGAAAAGCTGAACATTAGAAGCATCAGTTGTGGCGTGCAAGAGAGACGATTGCGCTGGTATGGACATGTGGTGAGAATGGAGGAGGATAGCTGCGTGAAAAAGTGCCACACCCTAACAGTTGAGGGAACCCGTGGAAGAGGTAGGCCCAGGAAGACCTGGGCTGAGGTGGTGAGGCAAGACCTTCGTACATTGGGCCTCACCGAGGCGATGACTACGGACCGAGACCTTTGGAAATGGGCTGTGCGTGAGAAGACCCGGCAAGCCAAGTAAGATCGTTGCCAGTGCCCCTGGACTGGTTCTTGTGCGGGTGGCACATGAGATGCACCATTTTGAGCGTGGCCGTTGCCAGTACCGCCTGACTGGCTCCTGTAGGATTTTCGAGCGAGATCGTTGCCAGTGCCCCTGGACTGGCTTGTGCGGGTGGCACATAAAAGACACCATTTCGAGCGTGGCCGTTTTCGTGCGGGTGACACGTAAAAGCACCCACTACACTCTCTGAGTGGTTGGCGTTAGGAAGGGCATCCAGCTGTAGAAACTCTGCCAAATCAGACTGGAGCCTGGTGTTGCCATCCGGTTTCACCAGTCCTCAGTCAAATCGTCCAACCCATGCTAGCATGGAAAGCGGACGTTAAACGATGATGATGATGATGATGATGATGATGTGTTTTAACACGTGGCATCTCAGAGGGATTTCTTCTTTTGACACTATCCCACAGCCAAATGGATGCATAAATAAGATACATACAGAAAGTCTATATAAGTGTGTGTGTGATGTACATACGTATGTATGTGTCTGTATGCTTGCTAGGCTTCAGATAATAACAATGATAAGTGTTACATGTTGAGCTTTAGAAATGTCTTGCATATTTTTACTTTTCCATTTCTATGTGTGTTTGTATGTATGTGCGTATCTATGTAAAAATCTATGAATTTTCTTTTTTAATTACGTCAATTCTTAATTGGTAGAAACAAAGAAACAAAATTTTATCACATACATCTAACTATATTTTATCAAATCTGGTGTTTCCCAGATTTGCTGAATGTGTTTTAGTCTCTTTATTCTGAACATTAATGAATCACTGTTGCATCTAACCACATGCATATACATACTTGTTCAGATGATACTAACTGTCACTCCTCCATGACTTTCTACATAGAATCATCCTCTGGATAAAGTGTAAATAACACATACAAAGCATACTTGAAAAACAGCCTCCAACAAACATATAACAGCACTGTTTTCTTCAAAAACCGAAAAACACAATCACTAGACAAATCAAATAAATACACTTACATTACATGCAACCTATGAACGAACAACATAAAAGATACATTGTCAAAACTGTCAGAGGATCATATCACTACTAACATTGTTCCCAAAGACTAAAGTACAGCTCCTTGACTAGAAATTATATCAACCCTGATCAGTTGAAAACTTACCACAAAGCTCACCTCAACTCATAATTGTTTTACTGGTCACATATGTGTTACAGTATTACTGTTAATATATAAATATCCTAGATCATATCTTAAAAAAAAGGCTGATTGGTTGATTGGCTGAGACAAACTCACCAATACACCACAGCCACTATCTCACAGAGGTATTGTTTCTTCTGTTGTGATTATAGCAGTATCTGACTCAACCACACAATAGCCATTATCACACAGAGATGGTGTTTCTTCTACAGTTATCACAGAAGAAACAGATTCACCAACAAATTTTCTACGCATAGGAAAATGATAGTGTGCTCATAACTGAAATGCCTTTGATTATAAGTCTTCTCAGTCAGGGTTGTTGTTGTTGTTGGCACTCCGTCGCTTATGACGTTGAGGGTTCCAGTTGATCCGATCAACGGAACAGCCTGCTCGTGAAATTAACGTGCAAGTGGCTGAGCACTCCACAGACACGTGTACCCTTAACGTAGTTCTCAGGGATATTCAGCATGACACAATGTGATAAGGCTGACCCTTTGAATTACAGGCACAACAGAAACAGGAAGTAAGAGTGAGAGAAAGTTGTGGTGAAAGAGTACAGCAGGGTTCACCACCATCCCCTGCCGGAGCCTTGTGGAGCTTTAGGTGTTTTCGCTCAATAAACACTCACAACGGCCGGTCTGGGAATCGAAACCGCAATCCTATGACCGCGAGTCTGCTGCCCTAATCACTGGGCCATTGAGCCTCCACGCTCAGTCAGGGTAGACCGGGGGCTACACAACAGCAACAGCAAAACACCAATAACTACCCAGATCCATTTGGTGCAACTGTTACAGCTCCTACACCATCCTTAATCCTAATTGTTTAATCCAGGAAGATGGTGAAGTGCTCATTGTGTCTCACTCACAAAATCTCCCACTAAACACTTTTTCCAATGCTTCCTCCTCAGAATTGGATTCTGGAATTTTCTGCCAGCTCAAGCTACATTGAGCTCACCCCAGGCTGCTGAGAGGAATCTTATCAGGAAACATAAAATTTCTTGTGGCACTGCCTCTTAAAATGTGAATGTTATTCTTCAATGTATACTCTTTTACTTGTTTCAGTCATTTGACTGTGGCCATGCTGGAGCACCACCTTTAGTCGAGCAAATCGACCCCAGGACTTATTCTTTGTAAGCCTAGTACTTATTCTATCAGTCTCTTTTTGCCAAACCGCTAAGTGACGTGGACATAAACACACCAGCATCGGTTGTCAAGCAAAGCTAGGGGGACAAACACAGATACACAAACATACACACACACATCACATACATATATCTATATATACATATATACGACGGGTTTCTTTCAGTTTCCGTCTGCCAAATCCACTCACAAGGCTTTGGTTGGCCTGAGGCTATAGTAGAAGACACTTGCCCAAGGTGTCATGCAGTGGGACTGAACCCAGAACCATGTGGTTGGTAAGCAAGCTACTTACCACACAGCCACTCCTGCAAACATTTTATGAGATCCCAATAAATTCCTAGGCACAGGTATAACATAGTCCCTTTATTCTCCTGTCTAACAGGTCCTCACCTTAACTGCCAAAAGTTGCCTACAAAAATCTTTGGAGCTCAAAGTAAACATTTAAAAAGTTCAGTGAAAAAAGATGCTATTGTCATTGGTGTTGTTGTTGTTGTTATTGTTTAACCTCAAGTTATCTCTGATGAGCAGTTCTATGATCAAAAGTGTTCATGCTGTGACCATCGTATCTTAGTCCAAGATTTACTGTACCCAGGATAAATTATGCTTAGACATAAGTCTCATTCCTTTTTTAAAATAGTAGGGTGACAGCAAGGTGGGATTATTTATTATTTTTTTTTTGAGGATTTGACTTCTATTTCTAGCATGTCAAGTGGTTACTTTGAAACACCCACATTAGTTTCTGTGCTGGTAGTAGTACAAATAGGAGTGGTGGTGGTGGTGGTGGTGGTAGCAGTAGTTGACACAGTGCCAATATTTTCATGTTTCAACTAGAAATGGTTTTATACTTTGAGGTTATTGTCACAACTTGCCTTTGCAGTCTCAATAATATTGTTCCCATATAAACTGTTTTACATTAACTCTTTTTGTTGGAGATAACTCCTTCCATGTGGAAGTAAGGAACATAATCAAACTTATTGGTGTTGTTATTGTTGTTGTAATTAGTTGTGGAGAAGGGATTGTAGCAGTTGTTGTGGTTGTGATGATAGTGTTGTTATTGTTGTCGCTGTGGTGTTAGTAATAGTTGTGGAAGTGTTGATGATACATTTATTTTTGTAGTGATGGCGGTAGGTATCTATTGTGACAATGCTGTGTAGGAATCCTATAACATAGACAGAGGTGATGGGTACGACATGTTTGTAAGTAACCTAACTGACAAAGAATCAAGACACTGCAGTTCTAGAGATACTCCAATGGTCAGAGTTCTGAAAAAGGACATCTGATGACGGGAGTGATATCTGTACCAATATGCATGTATCAGCATAGAGATATATAAATGATTTTAATATATGTATCGATATGTAAGGCAGCAAGCTGACAGAATCGTTAGCATGTCAGGCGAAGTGCTTAGCAGCATTTCGTCTGTCTCTATGTTCCGAGTTCAAATTCCACCGAGGTCAATTTTGCCTTTCATCCTTTCAGGGTTGATAAAGTAAGTACCAGCTGAATACTGGGTTCGTTGTAATTGATTAAGCCCTTCCTCAAACCTGTTGGCATTGTACTAAAAGCTGAAACCAATTTGAAACCAATATGTACATCAATATGAATGGACAGTTGAATGGCTAACAAGCTTGCTTTATAACCACAAAGTTTAGCATTTGATCTCATTGTAAAAACCATTGGCAAGTATCGCATATCATACCATCGAGTCGACTCAAACCCTTTGGGAGAAATTGGGTAAGCGGACATGAGTTTGACTTTGCTCTACACAATGACCTGCTGAGTCTATCTGAAGATAATGCTAAGGGTACAAGTGTCCATGCAATGCTTAGCTCCTTATAACACAGTCATGCATTCATACTCTCTTACTGTTGAATGACACTTCTACTATTCCTCATGCTTTACCCCTCTGTTACTATTCAATGACTCTTCTCCTATTCTTCATTCTTGTTTTTTTCTTAATCCTAACATTCTGAAAAAATATTTCTCTAAATATTGGAACTATTTCCAAAAGTAATTTCCAAAACAAACATTTTGAAAAAATATTTCTCTAAATATTATAACTGTATCAAGTAATTTAACCATAAGACGTGCTTCATAACGTTCAGAACTGAAATACGTATTGAATTAATTCTCTCATACAATATTACCTCTCATAACTCTCTACCATAAAAATGTTGGAAACTTAGTATTTTGTCAAATATTAATAAAATTTGTTGGACCTATTTTCATGCCGTCGGCCGTCGAAACTTAGTGCATTCCGACCGCATGAAAATATTGGGTTGTCCGGAAAGTTCGTGCCGATTTTTAAAGGAAAGAAAACGGTCAATAAATACTTGCCATTACATTTTAGATCAACCAAATATGAACCATTTTATTGCACAATGCGTCTCCATCTTTCCTTCAACTTGAAAATACCCTCTTCCCAGAATTGAGGTGGTTTCATGGCAAATAAGTCGAAAGGTAAGCTACTATAAATCGGCACGAACTTTCCGGACAACCCAATAGATTCGATTAATTTTATTATTACCCTAAAAAATACTAAATTTCAAACATCTTTATGGTCAGATACGTTTAGAGCAATTCCAAACCATAAAAATCGCACTTTAAAATAGTGTTTAGCGACAGTGGTGTAATTTTTCTTCAAACTACGAACAGGAGTTTAGATACGTACCAGCTACTACAAATAATTGTTTGTACGAAAAGTAAGGCCCTACGTACATTAAATTGTCTTTAAATTAAGCGGTGGTAGAAGAATTAAGGTAAGTTTATTGTTGCTTACGGCCAGCTATATGTTGGTTGTTCAAAGATAAGGAATGGAAACAAGCTATTTGCACAGACCCTGAATGGGAAGACAAAAAATGTTGTTTATTATGCAGCTTTGCAATAAGTTCCAAGTCGACAAATTATATAATTTTGATGAAAATTGTTCATTGCTTGAAAAATATTGTTGAAGTTAATAAAATTTAATATATGCTCAATGCATGAAGTGTCATTGTTGGGCCCAAGGCCCAGTGAAGAGACCTCCACAGGAGCTAGTACATACATATAAGTACACATCATGTCTACATAGAAACATATAGAAAAAAATGCATGCATACATACATACATACATACATATTAAGAGAAGGCTAGTAGCAAGCCGTTACATACATGCATCGCAATGAATATGACCCATTAAAAGTGAAACTAGTTTGTAATTATGTATTTCGAAATATTCAATTATGTGATTATATAATATGGACTCTTTAATAATATATTTTTAAATGATTTGAACGTAAAAATGTGCTAACGGAATACGCAATCATGAAATGATTTGATTGTAGGAATGTATTTTGGTTGTAATATAATATTTTGGAACGAGCATCTAGGTAGAGGTTCGATCTGCTTGAAATAACAGCAAAATATTTCTCATATTGGAATGAGAGGATTGGACGCTGACGATTTGGCACGGCTAACTGGATATTCAGCTTGTTATATCGACAGTACTTTTTGGCGTTGGAGGCAAACACGATGCACACGTGCGCAGAAAGATACACATAAAAATAGAAAGACAGAGAAAGTAAGAAAGAAGAAAGAGAGAGAGACAGAGAGAGAGAGAGAGAGATTATAATTTATTAAAAAGCCCAGATTGGATGATCACAGCTGGACTCCTGGATCTAGTGGATTAGAGCTGAAATATCATAGAACTAAATAGCAATAACAAAAAGTAACAACTGCAAACAACAGCCGTAATTGCATGGCAACATCGACAACGAAATGGGGACACCCCTATCTGGTTATTTGACCTGCAGGAAATAATAACAGCGTTTCTGGAATCCACGAGGTACTACCTTTTTTGATTTTTTATTAAAGAAAGAAAAGGGTACCGGATACTGGAAAATATATTTAAAACGACGGGATGGTCAAGGCTAGAATGTCTCTGGACTTAGGTCTGCTCATTTGAAGCTAATATGGGGTTAAACAACAATAGTGATAACATTAACAACCGTACAGTAACATCAATGCACTAGCAAGAAGAAGAAAAGCCGCCGCCACCACCACCACCACGTTTGTGTACGCGTGTTCATGTGTTTTGTTTGCATGTTTCATGAGTGTGTATATGGGTTTGCTTATTATATTGTTTGTATCCGTGCCCTTTATATAGTTTTTTCCCCATTTATTTACTTATTTAACCTTATTTCTTATATTTCATAAGTATGTGTATGTTTGTCTTTTGTATGTGTGTATATGGCTTTATGTATTATACTGTTTGTATCTGTATCTTTTTTTCCTTTTCTGTCTTTGTCGTTGTGTTGCGTAGTGTGGTCGTGGGGGTGTTATTGTTTCATTCATGTTTTCTGTTGAGGTCTGTCTATTACTATGTGTGTGGCCGCTGTAATCTGTCTAAGTGTCATGTCTGTTCTCATCGTTGAGCTCCCGCCAGTGTTCGCCTATCTGCTCCCCTATGCTACGTGCTGTCTCCCCAATGTAAATTGTCTTGTTTCTGCTCCGTTCCTCAGTACATCGTAAGCTATAGACTACATTCCTAATCTTACAGTTAACCTGTGGGTTCATCTTACTATACAATCGTTCTCCATACATGGTGACCTATCGAATGGATATGTTGTATAGATCAAGGATTTTATGGAGGTTCCTGGTCGTTCTACTACTTTAATCCGTAGATTTACCATATCTAATACTGATCTAATGTTTAGAAAAGCGTTAGATAACCATTAGATAGGGTAAAACAATATCTGTTTCAACACACGATTTCACATCAGGAATCTTGCAAAACGAATTCATAAACGTACATGTATATATTGGTGGAAGAGGAGTGCTTTCAAATATGATTCTGGATATTACTATGCTTCTGAAAAGATAGCATCATCTGTCACCAAATACAATACAAACTTTGTGATAAATTCGAAGTCAGAAACGGAACTGACACGTGCTATACCAATGAGAAAGTTAATTGATCGTTTTTACAAGTCCACTATATCAACTGTGACAGTTTTTTTTTTATCAAAGAATCCAGACATTTTTACTGAACATCAGAAAGTTCAACTCAAATTTAGAAATGTTCTTTTTTATGTAACCAACATCATTGGAATAAAAAGTGATTCATTAAGATTAGATGGGTTCAATATCTTTTCTGATAAAGAGAGCTGGTTTTTCTAACGGCATATTGTTAGTGGCTTAAAGAGATAAGATCCAAATAGTTATATCATCTTCTCAAACACAAAGTTTGATTTGATTCATAAACTCCAAGAGATAGAGAATAGCAATTTTAGATAGTTTCAAAGAGGCGTTGGAGTCTGGACCCACTCTGAAATTTCAAATTGTCATGGATGAAGCTATATATATATGTGTGATCGTTGCATTGACCATGACAGAGAAAGTTGTCATGGCGATACCTGATCAGAGGCCTACGCAAAGTTTCAGAAAGTATATGGAGAGAAGTGTATGAGCAGCACAAAAGCGTACGAGTGGTTCAGACGTTTCCAAGATGGCCGAAAAATGACGATATTGACGACCGTTCTGGGAGACCCGCAACGAGCAGAACTGAGAAAATCATAGCAGATGTGCGTGCAGCTATGAGGCAAAATTGTCGAATCACCATCCGTGAGTTATCAGAGTATGTGCAGATTAGTTACGGTTCAGTTCAGTCCATTATCACTGAAGATTTCAGTATGAGACGCGTGTCTGCCAAGTTTGTGCCAAAATTGCTTTCAGCTGACCAAAAGGACACTTGGGTTTCAGTTACACAAGATCTCCTTCATTGTGTTGGGAACGATGAAAACGCTTTGAAAACTTTGCGTAGGCCTCTGAGTAGGTATCACCAAGCTTTTGGCAAAATTTGATGCAGAGTCTTTGTTCCACTTTCTCTGTTATGGTCAATGCGACGACCACACACTACACACCTTCCTTCCAAGCATTGCTATAAAGAGCAAGACATTAATGAGCTAAAACGTTAAACTTTAGTGCGCATGCACAGTAGAGTTCAAGGTCAATCTGCGCCAAGCGGCTTCACTCTCTGTGCTTTAGCTTCGTTACTATAGCAACAGTCCGGATACTTATTGATCAGAAAACGTATATATATATATATATATATAAAAACATAATTAAGGGATCAGCAAGCATTTACTTCACCACATACCGAAGTTCAGAAATAGCAGCTAAAAAAGCTGAGACTCCAACAGTTACTTGTAACTCACAAAGGCAAAAACAAGAAGAAAAAACAATGAAAACTAATCATTTAAAGTTAATCATAGACGCATTCCTGGATTATGAGTGATAATACTCAATTT
>NC_142931.1:85074062-85149062 GCF_046866305.1 Octopus bimaculoides | reverse complement strand
TTTTATTTTATTTTATTTTATTTTATATATTGTATATTATATTATATATTGTATATTCCATATTCTATACCCCACATTGGTACTGCAGGAATATAAATAAAACATAAAAAACAGACAGTGTTGGAACTCTTTTAAACAAAATAATATATTCCTCTATACACAATCATACAAAAAAAAACACCTTTTTTGTATTTATTTTTACTCGAATATATATATATATATATATATATATATATATATATATATATATATATATATATATATATATATATATATATATATATGTATATGGGAGAATTTATGAAAAAAACAACAACAGACGAGGACATGTGGTGTAAACAACAAAAGGATGTATTAGTTTAACGCTCGGGAATAGAGAAAGTCTTTAACGTTTCGAGCTATATATATATATATATATATATATATATATATATATATATATATATATATAATTCTCAGTAGCCTCTCATCTCACACACACAATATCCATAGTACACATACATATACACGCACAGGTGCAAATGTAGACTCCCGTTAACAAATTACACACAGAGCGAAATTCTTTATCTGCCGACTACTTGATTGGCAATGTTGGAAAACCGAGCTGTGATTGGTTAAAGTAAAATATCTTCTCGCAGATCCTTATAATCTTGATTGCTAAAGCCATGAAGTGGCTTTACGCTTGCCTGATTACATGATAATTTGTTTAAGTATGTACGTATGTGTATGTGCTTGTATCTGTATGTACTTATATGTACATATGTTTATATACACATGCATATATACATATATATATATATATAAGCATGTACATATGTTTGTATGTATATTTACATATATAGAGATAGATAGATATGTATGTGTACACACCCACCTACACATATTTACATAAATATATACACATATATATTCATATCTATATACACACATATTCATACATATATAAATATGTATGTATACACATACATACACACACGTACGTACGTACGTACGTACCTACCTACCTACCTGCATGCATACATACATACATACATGCCTACATACATACATATATGCACACATACACACATATAGTTAGCATATAAGTTAATAGATACTTCACAGTGGTAACGAGAAATAGTTTATCATGCAAAATGTATTAGCGAGAATGTTCAATAAAAAAAGTGCAATAGTAACGTTTTGAGCGATGTATTAAGATAGAGCGATATGGAAAAATGTTTTAGCTCCAAAGGTGAAGAAAACCTTATAAGTTATTAACCGCACTAATCGTAATTTTTTTTTTTTTTATTGAACACCCTCGCTAATCCGTATTGTGATTTTTAGTGCCATTATAAAGTATTTATCCATTTATGATTCATAATCGTTCAGTTTTGCAGGTTCATTAATGATTCATCTAGTTTCAGCATTTTAGTAAACGTTTTTGTTCGTACCTGTGCGTTAGATATTTCGTCTCTTTTCTCTTTTACTCTTTTACTTGTTTCTGTCATTTGGCTGCGGCCATGCTGGAGCACCACATTTAGTCGAGCAAATCGACCTCAGGACTTATTCTTTGTAAGCCTAGTACTTATTCTATCGGTCTATTTTTGCCGAACCGCTAAGTTACGGGGACGTAAACACACCACCATCGGTTGTCAAGTGATGTTGGGGGACAAACACAGACACACAAACATACACACACACACACATATATATATACATATATACGACGGGCTTCTTTCAGTTTCCGTCTACCAAATCCACTCACAAGGCTTTGGTCGGCCCGAGGCTATAGTAGAAGACACTTGCCCAAGGTGCCACGCAGTGGGACTGAACCCGGAACCATGTGGTTGGTAAGCAAGCTACTTACCACACAGCCACTCTTATGCCTATTTTGTATAGAAACGATTTTTCGCGTTGTATATAAACGACCTGATACAACTTATAAACCTTCTTTAGCTTCTAACTGATGAAGACTTCATTATGCACGCTGGTGTATGAATGGACTAAAACCCAAATCTTTGTTACGCGTTAGTTCAAGTTTCTATTTCATAGACGCCAACAGCAGTACGGTCGCCCGGAAAATTACTATTATTCCCTTATATACTACCCCTTCCACGTGCCCTAAAAATGAGCATGCTACAGATGTGGATGCATTTCTTTTTCGCCGATACATGTGATACTCTACCACTGCACGAAAAGATTTGACGTTTGCTTGTGGTTCTCAGAAATAGAAGTCCTGACTTCTATTGGACTTGAATTCTATTGGACTAGTGAGAGAATATTGTACTGGATGACCAGCCTAACCTTTTCGTCCTTGACTTACTGGACAATACACTGGACTGTTAAAAGCCTGGTTTTCAAAAATCTCTATAATGACAACATATAATCACAGAGAGAATCAAAGAAACGCGAGTTCGATTGAAACTATGTTGGGTCACGGTCAGATCTGATGCTCTCACAGTTATGAAATGCCCTCTTAGACTTTTTTTTTATTAGCAGTCAATACTGAGCAATTTGTGTATAAAGAGAATGATTAAACACATCGCCGATATAAACTATGTTGTATGATGAGTTTATGCATGTAATTTTCCTGTTAAAAGTTATTGCTGAGACAGACAAAAAGATTGATCGTCCGAAGTTTCTCGTCATCCACCCAGAAATTCATGTTAGCTTAAATAGCTTGGCTAATAACACACAGAGACGCACACACGCACACACGCACACTGGATTTTCGAGAAGATTTGTTTAACTCGAAAATCCAATTAAAGTCCTATCCCCCCTTTTCTCTCTCATGTTTCTCTCTCTTTTGCTTTTTTCTTGGTGACTTCTTCTTTGTGATATAATACTTGGGAAAGAATATATTTACGGCTGAAGATAGCTTTATACCATCCTGTCTATCAATTATATACCCATATAATGATGCAACGACTGTTTGTGTATAAAGCTTGAAACACGTGTACCGCGGAATCCTTTGTGTTCTGTTTTAATTTTATGTTTTTAATTTATATATATATATATATATATATATATATATATATATATATATATATATATATATATATATATATATATATATATATATGTATGTATATGTGTGTGTGTATGTGTGTGTGTGTGTGTGTGTGTGTGTGTGTGTGTGTATTAGTAGAGGATAAAATATATATTCTATTATTTGTTTCAGCCATTTGACTGCGGCCATGTCGCGGCACCGCCTTGAATGGTTTTAGTTGCACAAATCGACATCGGGACTTATTTTTTAAAGCCTAGTACTTATTCTATTGGTCGTTTTTGCCTAACTGCTACGTTACGAAGGCGTAAACACACTAGCACCGGTTGTCAGGCGGTAGTGAGGCACAAACACACACACAACGGACTTCTTTCAGTTTCCGTCTATCAAATTCACTCACAAAGCTTTGGTCAGCTTGAGGCTGTATATAGAAGACACTAACCACACAGCCACGTGTGTGTGCGCATGCGCGCGTGTGTATGAAAGTCCGACGTTGGCTTAACTAGTCGAAACACTTCGAAGTCACAATCAACAATAGTGTTGTTTAACAATTAACATGTTTCCATTTTTTTCATTTATTTTCTCATTTTTTTTCTCGTGATTTCTCTTGTAGTAGCTTTCTGTTTAGTATATTGGACAGACCATGTGTTCAGAGCCAGAAGATTACTTGGAGACACAAGGCGTGTTATAAAACCGGCCTAAACTCGTGTCTCCAATACAAGAAACTATTATGCTGTGTACATTAAAGTGTGTGTACACACACACACACACACACACACACACACATATATATATAAATAAATTAATTAAAAAATGCTTTCGTATTATGATGCTATCATAATAGTTTAAGAAATTAAGTTGTTCGGCAATTGAAAAGAAAACTCTATAATGATAACATTTAACGAATGACTTCTACGCATTTACATATTCGCTTCGCTTGCTCTGGATACCCAAGTGTATTTTTGTATTTTCTCGAATTATTTTGGTTTTATTATGGATACTGCAGAAACATATACCAAAAACCAATTATTGCTCCATATGGTGGTGTGTAACAAGCTTCAACTGTTCCCGTTTGCTAAATCTTAGTCATAAGACATTAGGCAACCTGAAGCTACAATAGAAAAATGCTTGCCTATGGTATCACATAACGGGATTGAACCCGGAACCACAAATATAGATACACACACACACACACACACACACACACACACACACACACACACACACACACACACACATACATATATATATATATATATATATATATATATATATATATATATATATATATATATATATATATATATATATATATATATATATATATATATATATATATATATATATATACTTTAAAAATATATACATATATGTATAATATTCTATAAAAAATATATACATTGAAAAAATCTCCGAAAAATGAGCCATTCTCCAGTAAATCTACAGAGATTTATTGCCAGTCAAATAAGTTATATTCTAATAATCTCTCAGTAAACACTTGTTTCTGTAAGTGTTTACACTTGCCTGTTATATTTCCTTGTCATGTTCAAAAGGACCGTAGCGTTAACAAAGTGTTTAAAGCGAGTTCTATTAACTTCATCGTAGCTACGATGAAGTTTTTTCAAATCGAACTCGTCTTCAAAGAAGTACAAAGATACATTAAACGGAAACATAGTATATGTTCGGTGCACTTTTCAAGCCTGTACAGGTTCTATTTTTCTGCAGCACTTTAGTCCCAGAAGAAATAGGCGCTAGTATATTGGTCAATAGGGTGGGTATATTAATCAAATTAAACAGTACCGTAGGTCTATTACATCCGATCATATCAATCGGTTTTGCACAGGTATTAGATAATCAGACCATTGTCTAACAACTGCACTGAGGCAACACCAGATGCTTTCATAATGGTCACTGCATCACAAAGAAAGGCAGAGGTGATATCAAAGGACCCGCAGCGGGCAATGAAACGTGCAGAAGTATGTGGGTGCAGCAGAAGTTTCTTTCAGGACCAGATTTAACAACCGTAAGTCCTCCTTTAATATCCAGAAAAGATACAATGTCACTGCCCTGGTTAAGCATGTATGGTTTAATTACATTAAAACACTCTCTTGAACTGGACACAACGAAACTGTAAGCGCGAAAGTTTTTGCTCTTGTCCACATGAGGAAAATACGTGATCGTTTACTTACAGATGTTACTATGATTATAAACGCTAGGACCTCCACCATCAATCCTTCCAGCATTACATCCTGAGAATCCAGCAAAACTTGGCCGCAGTAAACTAATAAATATGCATACGTACATGCAGTCACACAAAAGATTAAAGATCTGGGTGCCCATTAATCTTTATTCCACCCACTACACACATATAGATTCCTCCCTTACAAACATCAATCCTACACAAATGTTACTGGCAATCACCACTCACTCAGAGTGTTTTTTCGTGGTGGGGGGAGGTAAGGCACAGAACCCTTAAGCGCCTCCCGCGACTTCGTTTCGCCTTTTTTCACAGCAACCACAAACCAGATGTGACACTTCTTCACCTTCAGTAATAGAGCAGTCAGCATTTTTTTTCCATACCAACCAACTCTGACGAGCGCAGTTTTTAGATAATCGTCTGATTACCTAATATCCTGTGTGAACCTGTTAGGTAAGATCAGCTATGATGGATTCGTATACTTTGGTTAATCTCTCTCTCTCTCTCTCTCCCCCTCCCTCCTCTCTCTCTCTCTCTCCCCCTCCCTCCTCTCTCTCTCTCTCTCTCTCTCTCTCTCTCTATATATATATATATATGTATATTAGACTACCTGTGACCCGTTGGGTCACTGACAGTTCAGTTTATAAAACATTGAAATTGATTTCAGCATTGCATTGAAATGAAAGTTAATTTTATGATGATTCAGTTAAATATTTCAGTTCATTCGTGTCATCATAGGTCTGGTTTACAAGCTCATTTTTAAGGTTTTATTGATTATTTATCAGGAATGTCTTTCCTGTTCCGTCAATGAAAATCAATGCAGATGTGTTCCTCTCTAAACTGTCGCAAGTAAAGTCGTACACATCTTTTTGCTCACTATTCAACATAGGGTCCTTCTCTTCTACAAATCGTTGTCGCTCTTCTTTGCTGTATTGCAACTCATGCAATAATCACCAATTGCCAACATTCTGATTAGCGACAATAATATTTGGCGTTGGTATGCTAAAGTCACTAAGACTTTTGCCCAGGTTGTTAAGTTTGTCTTCAAGATACAGAAGACATTGATCACAATGTCTCTCGCTAATCAAAAGGTTAGAGTTTCTTCACTTTCAGGGTTATGTTACTTTCGGAGTATTTTCCCATTATTCGCCGTTTGTCTGTATTAAATTACTTACAAGCATGCAAGCAACAAGCAAGCAAGCAATCACAGTTTTAGTAGTAGTAGTAGTAGTAGTAGTAGTAGTAGTAGTAGTAGTAGTAGTTGTAGTGTATATATATATATATATATATATATATATATATATATATATATATATATATATACTGAGTGTGTAAGAGAGAGAGAGAAAAAGATAGATAGATAGATAGATAGAGGGAGAGAGAGAGAGAGAGAGAGGAGGAGAGACGAAGAGGGAGAGTGGGAGAGAGTGGGAGAGAGAGGGAGAGAGGGAGAGAAAGAATAAGACAGGAATCCCTCGTGTTACGGAAACAATGAGTTCCTGAAAACTTGTATGTGAATCTCCGCAACTCGAAATTAACTTTCCCATTCATTTTATGTTATGAAATTATACGTTCTGAAAGATAATTTCGAGAAAAAAATAGCAATAAACAAATAAATAGATAAGTAAATAAATAAAAGGCAACGCGACCACTTTTATGCATGAAAATATTTTCTAAATACAGTAGGGTCTCGTGTTCGAGCATAATTCATTAACCAAATTGTTTGTTACATGAGTTATTGAAATACATAGTAGAGGCGCAATGGCCCAGTGGTTAGAGCAGCGGACTCGCGGTCATAGGATCGCGGTTTCGATTCCCAGACCGGGCATTGTGAGTGTTTATTGAGCGAAAACACCTAAAGCTCCAAGAGGCTCCGGCAGGGGATGGTGGCGAACCTTGCTGTACTCTTTCACCACAACTTTCTCTCACTCTTACTTCCTGTTTCTGTTGTGCCTGTAATTCAAAGGGTCAGCCTTGTCACACTGTGTCACGCTGAATATCCCTGAAAACTACGTTAAGGGTACACGTGTCTGTGGAGTGCTCAGCCACTTGCACGTTAATTTCACGAGCAGGCTGTTCCGTTGATTGGATCAACTGGATCCCTCGACGTCGTAAGCGACGGAGTGCCAAGAAGAAGAAGAGATACATATAAATAGGGATAATCCGTTCCAATCCACATCCAAACTCCACATAAAAATGTTGTGAACAAGCTGACAGGTAAAACTCTGAGGAAGTGAATTGTATCTCATCCTAAAAAAATATCTTACTCAACAAACGTATCGAATTCCATTGATGTTTGTTGTTTAGAGAAACAATAATTAGCATAACACACACGCACGACAAAAAGCAAGTATGAAGAACGAGTAAGAAAGAAAGAGAGAGAGAGAGAGAGAGAGAGAGAGAGAGAGAGAGAGAGAGAGAGAGAGAGAGAGAGAGAGAGAGAAGGTGGTATAGAAACTGTAGAAAATCCGCTGGTCGTCGTTAAATTAGAAGTTCAGAACGGCCCGCTAGTTACCGATATGGATTGTTATCTCCATCCACTGTAACTGAATAATTGTTGCTAAGACACGGGCAACGAATTGTAGGCAGCTATATTGTTAAATAATAACGTAATAAGGAGGTAAGTGATGATGGTGTTGATAGTGGTGATGGTAATAAATTGACATCTACTATTACACACACACATACAACATACACGCACATATCCACACATACACACACACACACGCATAGCATTGTTAATCTTGTTAGAGAAACCTTTATTGATGCTAGAACTCTGTACATAAAGTGTGTGTGTGTGTGTGTGTGTGTGTGTGTGTGTGTGTGTGTGTGCGTGTGTGATGATATTGGAAAATGTCCTCAGAGTATCTCCTGCATGAAGAAAACACAGTTCAGAGTAGACTAGCATATTTATTGGCACTAGCGTAGCTAGAGTGCGCCGCCCAGGGCAGCCCTTCCATTTGCCGTTCCTGGACCCCATAAAAAACACACATTGCTTACAGCAGATCCAAAAGTGTCGCCTGGGGCGCACATCCCCTACCGCCCCCTCCTTAGTTATGCTAGTGTTTGTTGGTACAAAGCAAAAACAATTTTTCGTTAATTTTTCATTAATTACTCCCGTAATTAGAAATGACATCAATGATAATTAACGTCAATGGCAATTCTTGTCAAAGCAGACAACAGAGAGAACTCTGAACTTTATATTGATTTAAAATTAATTGAAAATTTGCAGTAGGGAGTGAGTCCACTTATATGTAGGTACGCTGAAAACTTCGCGCATTACATCTCTTAGAGAAATATGATCTGACAACTAATAACCAGATCATTAACTGCACGCTGAAGAAATTTTATTATTACAGAAGTAATTTCATTTGATGAAACATTTTAAATTGGATGCAATCCGCAGAACCTTCACCAAAAAGAAATTTCGTTACTGCGTTTCATTAGTTATCTGGAGAAGATCAAAGCTCTGAGACTATCTTCTTCTGAAGGAAGAAGAAAGATTTATGAAGTCATATACACCTGGAAGATCGTGAAAGATTTGGCATTCTGATATTGCAAACTTAGAAAATCCCCTATTTCTGCGCTTCTCTATAATACCAAAAATTTCTCTTCCCACCTTCTTAAGATAAGAACCAAATATTGCGTGTCTGTGAGTGTAGTAGTATGTTATGCATACTTCTAATTTGGACACTATTGAACTTGTGATATCTTGGCGTAGTGGTTTATAGTAGACACAAGGTTCGATTCCTGTAAGTCATGTTACAACTTCTTCCATCTTCTCTCTCCCTACCTGACCCTCCATAAATCCCAAATTTTATTTTGGTATTTATGGGAGCAACTGTCTTCAAAGACATATATACAGAGAGAGAGAGAGAGAGAGAAAGAGAGAGTTGACTGTGAATCTTTAATTAATGATAAACTGATTTGTTATATATTGTCTTCTTCTTCTTCTTCTTCTTCTTCTTCTTCTTCTTCTTCTTCTTCTTCTTCTTCTTCTTCTTCTTCTTCTTCTTCTTCACATTTTTCATCCTTCCTACATGATCTCTATACTAATTATTTTCATCCTTAACCATACTTTTATTTACTTTTTATTTCCTCCAGATATGAGCAAAAAAACCAAAAAAAAAAAAAAACCAATGTCTGAAAGACGTACAATGTAAGAGTTCATCTCTGATGCAAGTCTGATGAAGTATCACTCTGATGTTTAAAACCGCAAATATCACGTCAATTTTCACTTCGAATTTTTGCTTAAACTGACGTTGCAAAAGCAGAGATGATACAGAAACAATTGTAACAAATGATTAACGATGAGTTAAAGGGGTTTCTTTGTCTTTTTATGATTTGGATTATAATCTACCCTTCGTCACACCCACACAACAGTTTTACCACCGTGAAACCAGGATTTTCACACTTGAAAAATTTCGGTATTAGTCTGGAATCCGAGTGTTGATAGTCCTGAACTCGAGTTGAGTGCTTATCTGGAAATCTCCACCTTATACCCTACCAGTATCTAATATATATATATATATATATATATATATATATATATATATATATATATATATATATATATATATATATATATAATTTTAGGGAAAAGAACCAAGATTCATGAACTCATCGATGAAAATCCACTGTCACATATAGAAATATTAATAAGTAAAAGCACAATAAATAAGTATAATATAATACAAAGTAAATATCATAAGATAAAGATAATAAAATGACTACACGTGTTTCATAACCAATTTTCAAATAGAAAAAAAATTTAAATCGATTAAAATCGATTAAAACTATCGAAAATCAATTCTATTCAAAAATATAGCTAATCTCATCGATGAGTTCATGAACCTTGGTTCTTTTCCCTAAAACTATATAGTTATATATATTTTATACTGTGATACTTAATTTAATTTTAATTTTTAATAAATTGATTTTAATTGAGTTTTTACCTGTAATTTTGGATTTTATCCCTAATATTATATATATATATATATATATATATATATATATATCGCCTCTAGAATCGAGCAGAACACCATTTAAGCTTTCAATTTCAAACAGTAATTTGTAAAATTAATGATTCATTATTTTTCTCCTATATATATGTGCCTTCACAGGTTTTTATAGGTTTACAATTGTTTATTGTTTCAGACTAAAAATGTTCGCTACCACTTGGCGCACACCTCAGTCATCAATTATAATTTCATTCCCATTCAAGATACATTAAGCGATGTTTTCATAAGGAGAAAATGACACCCCTATGTGTTGTGAGAACTGAAAAAAAGGGTTAATTAATCGCCATGTTTGAAAAATAAAGACCATTTGAAATATTAAAAACTTATTTATCCAACACAATGGCGCCGAAGAAACCTCAAACTAGCCGACCATTTACTGCTTTCTGATTTGTATCATTCATTTTATTTAATGTTGCTTTATTGGTATATTTTCCTTCATATTGGGTCAATTTATTTTTTGTGAATTTATAAAATTTAATTGTTTTCATTATAGATTAAAATTTTGAAACAATTCACCATCTTAGTTTTGTCCCAATAATAATTACTTTACATTATTTACATTTGACGGATATTTGTCCTCGTCTTGTTTGTTGTTAACACAACGCTTCGGCTGATATACCCTCCAGCCTTCATCAGGTGTCTTGGAGAAATTTCAAACATGGGTTCTCATTACTATGGTATTTTTTATCTTATTGTTGTTGTTGTTGTTGTTGTTGTTGTTGTTATTATTATTATTATTATTATTATTATTATTATTATTATTATTATTATTATTATTATTATTATTATTATTATTATTATTATTATTCAGGTCACTGCCTGGAATCAAACTCGGAATCTTGAGGTTAGTAGCCCGCGCTCTTAACTACTACGTGATATGCCATGGGCATATTACTGTGCCTGCAAAATGAGTGGACAAGCAGGAAAAAGCAGGCGCAGGAGCCATGTTATTCTTATTTAATTGAACCTGCAAAAGTACATTACAAAAAGAAGTGGAAGCTTAAAAATATTGCAGCTGCAGTTGGAAATGAAATACAGAAATATATTATTTCAAGTTTCATTCAAATGTAAAAGTTTACTTCCTTTTACGATACTAACTCCCCCTATGAAGAATATTCTATATGGAACGTCTTAAATTTATTTCCTATAAAATATACAATGGGTGATAGGAGGAGATTGAAGTACTTGTATGTAATGGAAATGTATTTCAAAATTTTAACATGCTCAACTACCGCCTTCTGGATTTTTTCCAACTAGAGCTGAGCTGGAATTTAGGTATATAGAAACATGACTCATCTTCGCCACGCTCGCACAACGGTTTTACCATCGGGAAACCAAAAATTTCTATACTTAAAGAATTTCGGTATTAGTCTGGAATCCGACATTGTTGATATCCCTGAACTTGGATTGAGTGCTTCTCTGAAAATACCCCACTTTTATACCTTAGCAGGATCTAAGATATATATATATATATATATATATATATATATATATATAGATAGATAGATAGATAGAGAGAGAGAGAGAGAGAGAGAGAGAGAGAGAGAGAGAGAGAGAGAGAGAGAGAGAGAGAGAGAGAGAGAGAGAGAGAGATGAAGAAAGGTAGGAATGAAGAGAAGGTAAAACGATAATGAAATAATTAAACGTTGATTCAAGCTAATAACTACACCATACCTATATCGGATATCCGGTTTTGTTCAAGGTAACTATCGTAGCGCTGATATTACAGAATATAATATACATTTGTTTACATGCTGCATTTACATAATACAGCTTAAGGTAGCGGGAGTGATAGTAGCGGAAGTGGTGATGCTGGTAGGACAGTGATGATGATGATGATGACGATGATGATGACGATGATGATGATGATGATCATGATGATCATGATGATATGTGTGGTGGTGGCAGTTGATGAGGTGGGAGTAGTAGTGGTGGAAGTGATGGTAGATGCAGTAGTGTAGTACTAGCGATGATGTAGTTGTGGTGACAGTGGTGGTAGTGGTGGTAGTGGTGGTGGTGGTGGTGGCGGTGGTGGTGATTATATTAGTGGTGGTGGTAGTAGTTGCAGTGAGAGTGATGATTTTGCAGTGATGGTAGTTGTTAAAGTGGTTGTGGATTTGGGATGATGGTGGTGGAGGTAGTGGCTTTTAGTCGCAGGTAAGTAGACTGTTAAGTGAACCATTGATCAAAAGGCATTCCAGCCGTGACCATCGTGTCATATTTCCAAGTAAAATATCTTGGACTACATAAACTTGTCTTAAGAGTGTGATTTGAAGAAGAATCGGCAACTATTTTTAGCTGGTCGTGCGACCAAATAGAAGCTTCCTCTGCAGTGGTGTGATGTTGGTGGCAGATAAAGTGGAGTTGAAAATATTTGTTTTCGTGATGTTGATGTTGTTGCTAACATTTGTTAGCCAGGAGCCTTAAGATTCAAGTCCAGCCTGTACATTGGTCCTAGAGATTCAAGGAGGGGGCCAAATAATAAAGGAGCCTTTGCAACCCTTTTGGGTTTTGAGAGGAGGTTTTCCGGAACTAGAAAGCTGTCTTATTTCACCTTAAAAATTTTCTTCCGGTGGCTCTGTTGGCAGCAGCGGATATTGTGATGGTAGTAAGATCAGCTTGTATCAAGTGATCTATGATCGATAGCGTTCGAGCTCTGACCATCAAGCTTTTTACATAACTATGACTATATTTCAAATCCCGCTGAGTACAGCTATTGCTGCAGTTATCTGTTACCCAGCAACAATCAGAAGGAAACGAAATAAAGAACCATGTGATCTTTATAAGAGAGAGGAAGGAAAGAGAGAGAACAGAAACTTCCAGAACTGATAATATAAAGGATTAATTTAATTTATTTCGGTTTATTTCAATTTATGTTTCCTTTTATTTCAGTATGACTATATTGTCTTCTTAAAGAGATCGAAACTGGTAGCTGCTTAGTCAAAAATGCAAAAACTGTTTTTTTTCCATCATAAGATTCTCAAAGCATTTCTTCTCTTATTTTTTCAATATATATATATATATATATATATATATATATATATATATATATATATATATATATATATATATATATATATATATATATACATACATACATATATATGTATGTATATATGTGTATATATATGTATATTCAATATATATATATATTCACTGTGATTATATATGTTGCGAGGGCTAGACAGACTTCTTCAGCCAGCTGGTCATGCTACTTCAGGCTGATGACGAGCAAAGACTCAGAAACATGTCCCTGAATGCTGACTAGGCTGGGTGGAGGAGTTTGTCCCCCCCCCCCTCGCAAACATAAGGACACAGTAATTGTGCCAAGGCCGACAGGAAGCGGTCCAGCTTCCTAGGGCTAAACAGCAGTAGTATATTCCCTTATTGGGATTGTCACATTAAGTTGACAATATACAACAACTTTATATATATATGTGTATACATATATATGTATGTATATATGTATATATATATATATATATATATATATATATATATATATATATATATATATATATATATATATGTGTGTGTGTGTATATATATATATATGTATATATATATATATATAAAAACAAATAATAAATGAGTATATGCATATATACGTACAGGTATGTCCATACCTACGTCTACCTGTATATATAGGTGCATATCTAGGTACAGGAAATTGCAAACAAAACGTAGACAAGAAAACACAGAAGCCACATAGAGAACATTTTCCTTCATCAGCTACCCCCGTTTTAACATCGGCGTTTCGAATATATATATATATATGTATTCAATATATATATATATATATATATATATATATATATATATATATATTCCATCTTTAATCTCCTTTCTGTCAACACCTCAAATGTAAGATTTCTTCCCTGAAAACGGAAGCTCGTATCATCTGACGATAGAATCAATTTGCAATTATTATTTTGGACTACCGAGCCCCACAAAACAGCTGCTGGATTTGTAATACTCTTGTTCAACCCCTCTAATTCTTGATATTTTTATTTTGTTAAGTCAGACCTTTTTTATGTAAACATATATACATATGTTTGCATATGGATAACAATACGGAATATGCCACCCCACCCCCAACGAATGTCAAAATGTTACAAGCATTCTTAGGCTGGGTAATCTACTATCAAGTATATATCCCGAACATACACAACACAAGAACTCCACTAAACCAGCTGTTAAAAAAGGATGCCAAATGGTTTTGGTTAGAAAAATGCCAGAAGGCAAACCAGAAGGCATTTGAGGAACTAAAAAGCATGTTAACTTCAAACTTGCCGCTTACACACTTCGATCCAAAGTTGGAAACGATATTGTTAAGAGATGCTAGTGAGTACAGGGTAGATGTCAGCGGAAAAAAAAATTATAGTCAAATTGAAAAAGAGGCATTGGCGATTATATTTGGCATAAAAAAGTTCCACAGGTTTATTCATGGTAGACAGTTTAGACTATAAATAGACCATCGCCCGTTGCTAACGATTTATGGATCCAAGAAAAGAATCTCAGTACATACAGCAAACAGGTTGCAGCGATGGGGCACCATACTACTAAACTAAGAAATGACAAACCATTCAAGGACACAGTGATAGCAGCCCTAAGAGACTAAGGGGAAATTAAACACATAATGTGGAACATTGTACGAGAGTTACCAAAAACTCCGGAGGAGATAAAGCGACATTAATAAAAAAAACCCCCAAAAACTCGGAGCTCAACGAAAAAACAAAACAAAAAAGATTCGGAAGAAAAAACAAGAGGTAAACATATATTCAATATGCGACGGTGTACTGATGTATGGCCAAAGGATAGTGATACCTGAGACTCTACAAAAAAGAATGTTGAAAGGATTCCTTATTGGAAATCCAGGGATCGTAAGGATGAAAGCGCTTATGCACAGTTATGTGTATTGGCCGAAAATGGGCAAGAAAGTTGAAAACGTAGTAAAAGGCTGCAGGATCCACAGGATAACACACACACACACACACACACACACACACACACACACACACACACACACACACACACACACACACACACACACACACACACATATTGAATATAAATATATATTCAATATGTGTGTATATATATAGAGAGAGAGAGGGGGAGAAAGAGAGAGGGGGAGAAAGAGAGAGGGGAGAGAGAAAGGGAAGAAAAGAGTGTGAAAAGGTGAGAGAGGGGGAAGAAAGAGGAGAGAGAAAGAGAAAGAGAGAGAGAGAGAGAGAGAGAGAGAGAGAGAGAGAGAGAGAGAGAGAGAGAGAGAGAGAGAGGGGAGAATCAACAGTAGTTCATTGAAAAATCTGTGTTCTGCTACATTTTGAAATATTGTAAAAGAAAATTGGTTGGGTGAAAAAGTTACGATAAAATATGTTAAAAGATGGGGGAGTAACATATAGACGCAACTTCTACGCAGTATAGTTGCCTTATTTATTTATATATTTATTTATTATTTATCTTTTAATTCCTCTTACATAAAAGATCGCAACGAGAGGAATCTAATCCTGTAAACTACGTCAAAATTGGTACAGTAGAAAAAGTTTAAAAGTAAGGCCTAAATCCGTCTTTAAGCCATCATATCTCTGTTATTTTTAAGAAAGATTGGTTCGGTTAAGCATTCTTAAAAGATCTAAATAAGAGGAATCTAATACTGAAAACACGCCATAATTGATCAAAACTGGTACTTCTTCAGCTCCATTTCCTTCCTTCTTGAAACTACAATAATTCTCTTCATGGATATAAAAAATTCTTGCACACCGGTTCCTTTTTGTGCCAGCATGCTCGACTACGTTCATTGTACTTCCTCTAACCCAATATACTTTATAGGTCTCAAACTCTGCAATACACTATACTTAAGCGATACGAGTCACCGTTCAGAAGACAGGTTCAGTGAGCATTTACTGGCCGTTCACTGAACGTTGTTACACTCCGTGAATCCTTAAAACTGATAACTAGACACTTGAATCCGCCAGGTCACCTCTTAGTCTGCGGTGTCAGTTCGCTGACCGAGAGGTGTTCACTTATCGTCAAATTTTCGTCGCATTTCTACTTCCCGGAAGATGTTTGTTTATAATTCTGACAACATACATATCTTAGATTCAAACTTTTAAAATATTCTTTAAAGCTTCTTAATTCTCTACTTTTTAACCACTCCATACTGATTTCAATTCACGGCTAACCCATTTCCTTTTTACTCCTCTCGCTCTCATCTTGTTTGTCTTTTCGTCTATTACCTCATTTGCCTGGATTTTTCTACTATCTCCTGCCTCATTACACATGGCTCATCACCACCTCTTTCATTTAATCTGACAGGAATCGTGTTACAAACTTTTACCACTCCTTCCTCAGATTTTACTTCTTCTCTCATCGTATAGCTCTCACACTACTCTTGCTAACACCTTGCTTTTCCTCCACTCCATCCCCTATAGACCACTCTATTTTCTCATCTGCAGTTTTGCGTCCAAGATGACAAAACCTCTCTATATATTCTTCACTCTCTCCCCCTCCCTCTCTCTCTCTGTTCCGGGAGAAAAAGAACAATTATCCGAAATGTTCGAGTTCTTCACTCCTCGTATTGTTTACTGACACAGATCACCACTAATTACCTCAAATACCAGACATTACCAAAATAATATTAGCCAATGGCTAATACTATTTTTTACTCTTTGCAAGGGGTTTTAACTAGTTTGTTGATGTTTACTTGTTTAGTGATGTCGCTGTTATCCATTTTTGGTGGTAACATTGGCTTAATAACTATAATTTAGTCAGTATGAGAGAGAAGGAAGTCATTGTATCTGCTCATAACAACAAGAGGATAGAATACACGAGGCGCTTGTATTAAGGCATAACTTTTATTATTGGAGATCCGGTTAATGGAAGCTGAACACATCGTTGCCGGCGCGTAAAGATTTCAGCGACCAGATTAATGAACTAGTTAAGAGGGCGTTGACAGGGGCAATAATCAACAATAAATGGTGGTTCGCCCTGGAAAGGGCAATTAGAATAGAATCAATAAGGTTTAGCAAAGGGCTAAAAGAACTGATAGAATAAATACCGGACTTTTAAAACAATTATTTGCTTGACTCAACCCTTCAAGGTGGTACTCCAGCAAGGCCAAAGTCGAAAGACGGAAACAAGTAAAAGGTAAGACAAAAGACAACATACAATAACTAAGACTCTTCACGTACTACTTATGGATTTGAACTCGCAACTCAAGAGAACGGTAATGTGATACAGTCTATTAAATTTTATTTTGGTTTATGATGAGAGAGTAGGCAAATACGTTCATTAGGTAACGCAATGAGGAATTATGGAAGCGTGGTAGTGACCATATTCCGAATCATGAGCAGACTAATGTGAATGTAATTAGAGTGTAAGCCGCCTTGACACAACAAGCGCAATCATGGGTTAGTGCCAAATTAGTATTCTGTTCAGCAACTGTTTAATTGCCCAGAACGAAATGCTGATTGGTGGACAGAAGCACTACGTATATTTGCCATGGGCGGAGTTTAATAGCCTGTCGGTGTATGTGCATGTGTTTGTGTATGTGAGTGTGTGCGCGTGTGTGTTTGTGTATGTGTGTGTATGTGTATTTATGTGTGTGTAGTTTGGTTAACGATTGAGCGGATGCAGTCGGCTTAGAAACAGTTTTGATGCTTTGCAGTGCTTCATTGGTCCCTTGCGTGTCTGAGTTCAAATTACTTCGACTTTCGTTAAAAAACATATATTAGTCACGTAGCGGAGCAGTTAAGAAGTTTACCCCGGAACCATAAGATATTACCTCCCTACGAGACATAACATTGTCGCCGAGACGATTTAAATACAATACTATACGCAAGAAAGATTGTCCTGACGATCAGATCAAAGGCACACAAGAACCAGGGAATATCTACATCTTCAAAATTAAAGATTATTGATGGGAACATTCCAATGTAAACAGCAACCCGGTGTAAGCACAACGGGCTCGATATGGTTGTATGGGACAGGAACAAAAAGTCATGCATCACTGCAGAGATCAACTGCCCAAGGGATACGAAAGTCTGTTCAAAAATTGGGAAAAAGAACATCAATGGAGAACTGATAAGAAAGTTACAGCTATTGTATCCTGGCTATAGATTATCATTTGTCCCTGTTATCATAGGTGCACTGGGTTGCGTAACAATTGACTGCATTGAAACCAAGAAATGCATGGGTTCTTCAAAAAACAATTGAGCAAACTGATTCTCGCATTCTCCAGATGCAATCGATCAGTGAAAATTTGTAAAATAAACCATGAATTCTTCATTTCAGGTACCTGAGTCAACACATGCACATAACCATATATACAAATAGAATACATATACAAGCACACACATAAAAAGTTATGTATCATACGTTTGTGTTTTGTTGTGATATGCACGTACACACACACACACACACACACACACACACACACACACACACACACACTCATGCACACATGTTTCATTAAAGACATGACTGTGTTTCTCTTTTATCTATTTTATTTTAAATATTTCTTATTTTCGTATTAGTTTCTTGCAGATAGTTAGAAGCAATAAATTTCCGAATCCATATTCGACGTTTCCAGATCATCACAGTCTCATTTTCAAGAATGGGAGTAAATTTGGCAACTGCGTTGCTTCCTATATACAGGTCAATTTTTTGTAGACTTTTTCGCCAAAGGTCTTTTTTTTTTTACCGTGACTCCATCAGAAGTCACGTGTTAATTTGTTTTGTTGTAATCATTCTTTTTTACTGTTAGGGTATCATCTTAGTAGTCACGAATTAATGTTTTTAATGTTTGCATGTTTATATTGGCATTGCGTTGTGATATGAGAAAGAGAGAAAGAGAGAGAGAGAGAGAGAGAGAGAGAGAGAGAGAGAGAGAGAGAGAGAGAGAGAGAGAGAGAGAGAGAAATTAAAATCTATTCTCTAAAGTCCCTTTCGACTATATCGGTATGTGAATCTCTATGGGATTCATCTCATTTCTTGGATCAGTAGCTTCCCGTTAGATCGCACAGTCGAAGAATGTGCAGGTAGAACATTTCCATATCAACACTCAGTCACCTCTGAAGTGCTCCAGAACTCAGTTCTGTCCCCCCCCCACACGTCTTCTTATACATCAAAGATCTACTTGTCGTCACCTCCAACAACAATAACCACACTTACAATGGTGATACCGTCTTTCATTCTTCCTCAACCTTCTGCATTCAAGTGTCATCCATATAAAACTTGAACATCTCACGTTAAATATGTACTGACAAAGAACTCGAAAGCATCTTCTGCTGGTACCAAGCCAATCTTGTCCCCTTTGTAACAACTGTTCATATCAAGAAAACATCATTGTATCTACCCTTTCATTAAATACGAGCAGTTAGTTCCAACAACCCTCACAATCTCTCCAAATGCAAGGACTCATTTGTTATAGAAGATTTTTCAGAGTAAACACACGTATTTAACATAGCTGGGATTGCTTCTCAAGGACTTACCCTTCTCTTCAGAGCCAGAAAATATCCAAACAATTACCGTTCCTCTGCAAAACTCCAGAGAATTTCACAATGGGGATATTGTTTCCCCATCTCGTTCGGTACTCAGACATCGTAGGACATATCTAGAGCGGTCACTCGATTGATTTGTCATCAAGTCACTCACAAATGTGCAGTCTCCTCTCTCCACCGTTTCAATTGCAACAGCAATGACCCTTGTTCCTCAGTGTTGACTGGACTTATGTGACCTTCACCCAGTCTCTCCCGTTTCATTTCTTTCTCCTTATCGTATTATCCACGTTATGTCCAACACCTTACACCTCGCATTACGCCCAGTCTTTCATCTGAGGTAAGTTACACCTCAGAAATTCTATTCCTGTACGTTTTTCCTGCAGTTATTAACTTGCCACAGTTTTAACGGAGCAGTTTTTACGATATTATGAGTCCTTCCCCTTCCTCCAGACCTTCAAAATAAATAAATAAATATGCTTTCACATACTGAAGTAGCATAGAATTCTTTATGTAGATCTTAACTTAGACGATGTTTTTATACATTCGACAACTACCATGTGAGCCAAATTCCATTTATTAATTCCATTTATTAATTTTCCAAATAAACTCTCAGCACACAACCAACTACCAAGCCTAACATGATCGTATGACAATAAATGTATAATTTACCGTTAGATTAGCACAGGAAAATACGAAAATGCTAAGAAGTTACCGATGGACTGTGTTGGCAAAGAAATCGAGAAATAAGTCGAGTGCATATGTCGTGAGGGGAGGTAAATTATAAATTAACATCTCTCCCAAGAAATAAAATATTTTACGCACTTTATCAGTTTAAAAGCAGACATAGCTCCTTCATCTCTGAATGTCTACAAGAAATAGAATTTGTGTTGTGTATCACACACACACACACACACACACACACAGATACACATGCAAGCAAATACTCACATGCACAAACACGCTCACATACACACACAAATATATACAGTAAACATACATATGCACACACATATGAATGCCGTCCAGAAGTTTTGAGACATTTTTAGAAGAGTCCTATATTATTGTAATTTCAGTATATCATTACTATTCATCTGGTAAGTTGGCCTGCCAACTTGTGTCATTCCAGATTGAAGGAGATGGCTGCAACTGCACTCTGAACACACCAAAGCTGACTAGTTTGCAGAATGCAGTCGGGACGTGAAAACAATTTGGAAGCTCGCCATGGAATAAAATCTTGTGTTAAACTGCGTAAAAACGTTATAGAAACTTATGAAATGTTCCATACTGTTTATGGATTAACTTGTATGAGCCAAGCATCCGTTTATCGCTAACACAAGAGGTCAAGCAAAGTAAGTCGACCGAGAAGCTCACGATAATTCCCCTTTTTGACAGTGAGGACATCATCAACATCCACTGAATTCCCTGTACCCAGATGATCAACGAAGAGTACTTAGTGGAGGTTTTAAGGGGGCTCAGGCAGAGATTTCGTCGCAAACGGCCTGAGCATTAGCGCCAGGACAATGCGGCAGTCCACATTTCCATTCTGATGACCAACTGTTTGACAGAGATGGGCACCAGACCTTGCTCCCTATCACTTTGATTGTTCCCCAACCTGAAGGAAACGAAGAAGGCTGTGACAAGTGTCTTGGACACCTTCACTTTGGAGAACTTCCATGGGGTCTTAACGAAGTGGCTAGAGCGCTTCAAGTACATTGAAGTCATAGGATCCTATTTTGAAAGAGATTAGAGTTGTGTGTACTGCTTTGAAAGTAATAAATGTTTCTTCTGAAAAAAGTAGCCAAATTTGATAAGTGTCTCTCCTGAAAAAAAAAAAAAAATAAGTAGCCAAAATGAGAGACATTGGAGGGGTGTGACACCAAAGTGTCAACATTTTTATTATGTGACCAAATGAAGTAGAGGAGCAGACGATATATCGCATCAAGAGGCAAGAGAAGACAGCTGAACGATATTTTATTTGTAATTTATTTTATGATATAATGACGTGGTTATTTAATTTTTATATTATACATAGTTTGTTTTTTTTTGAAATATGGGGAATAAAAGGAAAATAGCGCTATTCTATTGCTAATCGAGCTAATACATGCATGCACTCATACATATATACATGCATGCATACATATATACATTCAGACATAGTGCATACATGCATTCATGTATATGATCGCTGTCCACTCGTGAGCGAAGAAGACCATCACAGACCATTAAGAAAATTGTGCACCCCGAAAAATTTATACTTTACATTTGTGGCTCCGTAGGTGACTAATGAGTCCTGCTCTTAATAAGCATACACAGATATTGCATACCGAGCTTTCCCCTTTATCTACACTAGCAGTGCGTTTTCGAGTTACTCGCTTAGGTTCTTCATGAAAAATACATGTTTTTCGAAAACACCAACTCATTCTACATTATTTACAATTGACGGATATTTGTCCTCATCTTGTTTGTTGTTAACACAACGTTTCGGCTGATATACCCTTCAGCCTTCATCAGGTGTCTTGGGGAAATTTCGAACCTGGACAAATATCCGTCAATTGTAAATAATGTAAATAATGTGCATAATTCCTCATCTCTTAAATATAGAACTGTACCAACTCTTTCTTTTACTTGTTTCGTCCATTGGTGGCGATGTTATTTGTGAGATATTTGAATGTTATTTCAAGAGATCAAGTGGCCACGTACAGGTCCCCTGATTGGCTCATGTTGTTAACGATGTTGTTTAGCTCTGATCAAACAGGCCCGTGAGCAAAGATGTTCAAATCATGACCATCCTGTTTTCTTTTGATACATTAAAGATTACATTGTCCAATGTATCCATTAATTAATAAATGAGATTTGGCTACTGTTTCTAGCAGGTCGAGAAAGAGTGTGTAAGAACGACCGTGCGAACTCAAAAAGGAGAAATGGTGACGAATGGAAAAACAGAGGACTCCTTTTATTTAAACGTGTCACACGGTCGAACACAAAATATGGCACTGTCATGCTATTAGCTGTCAGAAGTGAAAGTGCTCACTGCTAGTGAAGTATCTGTCTGTCTGCTTGTCTGCCTGCTGAGCTATCTGTGTGCCTGCTGGTTTGAGTTGATACTTTGGCTTACTTACTTAGTGATATCTATCTACTATCTATCTATCTATCAATCACGCGTCCACCTTATTAGAAAACACAAATTTAATATAAAAACATATTTCCTGAAATTGCAAATTATTTAAAATATAAAAATATAATTTTCAACAGAGAGAATTTATCAAAATAGAAAACAAATGAAGTTTGAAGTTTAAAAATAATAGGATCGACCACTCACGACTAGCTAGCCGGACGCGCGACTGCGCGTTCGGGACCACTCTGCTTTAGTAGTACCCTTATACTCTGTGTGTTTTCAAACGCATGGATATAGGTGTCAAATTTGTTCCAATAACTTTCGAGTAATAGATAGATAGATAGATAGATAGATAGATAGATAGAGAGAGAGAGAGAGAGAGAGAGAGAGAGAGAGAGAGAGAGAGAGAGACAGACAGACAGACAGACAGACATATAGCTCGCTCCGGCCAGTCATGGTATTAGCTGTCAGTAGCCAATGAATCGACAGGTCAGCAACAGGCATACAGGCAGACAGGCAGACAGACAGATACTCCACTAGCAGTGAGCACTTTCACTTCTGACAGCTAATAGCATGACAGTGCACAAAATATATATCAAAGATGATATACAAAATATGTTATACTACGATAACATATGGCCAGTAATGAGACGATAGAAAAGACAACCGTATAAGATGAATAACAGAGATATTTATTGTAGCATTAAAGTGTATGTCTGTGTGAGAGTGTGAATGCGACATATAAGAACATAATCAAAGACAGGCCGTCATACAAAGAAAAGTATGTATGTGAGATATTACAGCAGATAGAAAGAGTCATTAACACGTGAGCATTTATACCAGTTCTTTGAGTACCCAAATGGAAGAGTCTGTATGTGAAAGGGAGTTGAGGCTGTGTGTGGCAGTGCTGATCACTAGTTGTGATGTTGTGGCATCGATGCCGGGCCGTGATTCTTGTTATACAGATGTTCGTCGTTCGTCGCTGGCTGAGATCTCTTGTCTGTTTATTTATCGTGGTGAAGCTGAGTCACCTAACAGAATCGAAGAGAGAGATGTGCCGCGGTGGTTTAGTTTGGTGTACATAGTAAGTCGTGTTGACGCTGTTGGTGAAGAGGCTGCTTGGTTAGTAGTAATCGTAGAATCGTGTTGGTCATGACGATGGTGCTGGTTAGTAGTCGTAGACTCGTGTTGCTGATGTGGCGACGGCGGTGGTCATCGTTGGCTGGACGAAGCTGTTGAAGTGGTCGCTGGCTGGTTGTTGCTGCTGCTGTCGTGTGGTACACGGAACAGTCTCTAAGAGAAACTGAACCGAGACGAATTTGCTGGGTATGAGTTGATCTATTTATAGCGAATTATCGGCTCCCGATGGCTTCAAAAAATACTCTATCACGTGACCTTATTAGGGGCCGTGATTGGTCAGTTTGCTTTCTGGCGGGAACGGTTCGAAGAAGTTGCCGCTTCGAATATTAATCAGTCGCGTGATGACAAGGAGATGGGTTCTCCGCTACGCTCGCGCTTATTTATATTTAAATGAGAAGAATGGCGATAGCAGTTTTGTATCTAATGGCGATAGGTAGTTTTGTATGTAAAGGCGATCGAAGTGTTAGTTTCACTACAAGTGTAATGGTGCATTCATTGGTTTGCTGTTGTTTATTCCCATGTTAACGCTAATCGAGCGAACCTATGACCAAAGACTTTCTAGTTTTGATTATAGCGTCTTTTTAGCGGTATATTGGACTACATTATTTGAGGGAGATTTTGTTGCAATTTATAGCACGTTGATCTACGTGCTTTTGATGGAGCCGAGTAATGATAATGTTGTCGTCGTCGTCGTCTAAACTCCAAGTTAGACTTGATCGAACAGAACGTTTTTATGCATACCCTGGTCAATCTTAGCTAACATTGTCTTTTCTGTTTTCAAAAAAGGAAGTTAGGGTATGATTTAGGGAAATTTGGCTGCTATTTTTCGCAGATTGAGCGATTACGTAGAGCATCACTTGCTACTGCTGATGGTTCTGATGGCAATGATGATGATAGCGGTGATGATTGTAATTGATCTTGTGAAGGAAGTAAGAATTATGTAGATAACACTAGTTTCCTCTTTCAACATCTACATCCATTCCTTTCTAATTTACTTTGTGCTTTTCTAACCTTCTCTTTGTACGCACCCAGTCAGGCTTCGCTTTATTTCTCGGTTAATTCTCCACCCCACTTCATCATTTTTATTTACAATTTCGCTCCTCTCCAGTTTCACACACACACATATACACACACATACTTACTCACACACTTATGATTGTGCAACAAATCCAATGATGACGCAACTTTATTCATATATCCTTATTATTTCCAAATTTTTGATCTACAACTTCGATTCTACAACTTCGGGCGTGAAAATACACGACGGAACGTGAGAATATTTGGCTGAGGAGGTCAAATGTAACTCAACGTAGATGTCTCTTTTCTCGCTTCACTTGGCGATGCTGAAGGCATTTTTTTCACATTCAATCACACTTCATCGGCGAGAACGCTAGTCAATGCCAAACACTTGGAAATGCTGTCTTCCATTCTTGAAGGGCTAATACTGTTCCTTTAAAGTAGTTATCAGATGATCTTTGAACCACTCCTTTGGCTGTCTAGTTAGACCAGTGGTTCTCAACCGGCGTCCACATGACCCTTGGAGGCGGGGCATATAAGATCTTGTTAAAGTTTATGTGAAATGTATTGGTTATACTTCTACAATACACAAACTATTTTAACAATTTTCTACACAATTCCAAATAACAGTGAATAATCTTCTATCTTTTACTTGTTTCAGTCATTAGACTGAGGTCATGCTTCAGCTATCGATCGCTTTTGCCGAACTGTTAAGTTACGGGAGACATAAACACAACACCGGTTGTCAAGCGGTGGTGGGGATAAATAAATACAGACGCAAATACACACACACATACGTCAGGCTTCTTTTCAGTCTTCGTCAACCAAATCCAGAGGCTATGGTAAAAGACACTCAGCCCAAGGTGTCACGCAGTGGGCCTGGACTGAGAACCATGTGGTTGGGAAGCAAACTTTTTACCACTCAGCTACGCCTGCGCTTACCTTATAAAATATATATTTAAAAATATAATAGGATTCTTTAAACCATCGAATGATTATGGGGATCCAGTAGAGTAAAATAAAATTCAAAAGAGTTCACAGGTAAAAATAATTGAGAACCACTGAGTTAGACGCTGACCATGAGGCAGCTAGCCGTAGAGGATCCAACAGGGAAGACATGACTCAGCCATACGCTCTACATGTTCAAGCAATCTCAATGTATGCCTGTATAGTACGGATTCAATGCTGCTTATGTTGGTTCGGTCAATTTGTATATGTAATCGAATCCAGCCACGTGACTGAAAGGACTTTCAGAACCACTGGATGTTAAAACCATTTTCACTTTTATTGTCTTCTCTAGTAGTTAATCTTATTGCGTCTCCAGTAGTTAATGTTTTGCACACATACAGGAGAGTGAGAAGATATACTTTTTGGCTAACAAAGACCTTTGTATGGAGATTGTTGATTAGAAAGACATTCTGAGCTCTCAAAAGGCAACAGTCTTGAGTGAAGCAGTTAAAAGTCTCGTCTTTACTTTTTCAGGTACCCGAATCGGAAGATTAAGACTAATCCCTATTATACTGAGAAAGTCGGGAGGAGGGAGGAAGCTGTAGTGTGCCAATGGCAATTAACCTTGTTTTATTTATTTATTTATTTATTTATTTATTTTAGTTAACTGTAATGCCCATTCTTTTAAAAGCTGTAACGACTGCCGAAATCATAACCTGTATGGTCTCCCATACATAGCGCGCACTAGTAAACCAGTTTTCATCATACAATATGTCATTTATCTATTTAGATGCTTCTCGATGGTGGTCTGCCCTGCATCTTTCTGATGTTGAAAATATTTCCGTTATCCTCCTGGGTCATTTATCTATTTAGTTGCTTCTTGATGGTGGTCTGCCCTGCATCTTTCTGATGTTCAAAACATTCCCGTTATCCTCCTAGGTGACAGTACTGTTGCAGACAAGAGGGAGGAAGATATTAAATGGTACAGGAGTTAAAACACAGCCTTGCCCTACGCGCGATTTTACTCTGAAGTGCTCAAGTTTCTGACCTCCAAGTTAAAGTTCGGCAGCAGTTACAACAGTTTCTTCCATCAGCACCCAAATATATCTACACTTCTCCAATTACTCCCCGGTTTCTACCTCCTCCCTCGGTGTCTATCTATCTATCTATCTATCTATCTATCTATCTATCTATCTATCTATCTGTCTGTCTGTCTCTCTCTCTCTCTCTTTCTCTCTCTCTCTCTCTCTCTCTCTCTCTCACTTTCCCCACCTCACTCTTTGCTCTGCACCCTAAAACATTTCTCTACATTTCTCGCTTAATCAGCCATCCCCTTCTTTCTTACTCATACTTTCTCTTATTCTCTTTCCGTTCACACACACACACACACACACACACAACACACACACACACACACACACACACACGCGCACACACAAACACACGTACACACACACATACACCCACCCACACCCACACAAAAACACACACACACATCTGCATACGCTCTATTATTCTGTGTATATGTGTATAAATGTATGTATGTTTGTATGTATGTATGTATGTATCTCTCTCTCTCTCCACACACACATACACACATATACATACATACTTACACACACATGTCCACATGCTTACGAACACACACACACACACACACACACACACACACACACATTCTGTAGTTCTCTCTTTTTTTTTTAAAATTCCCTTTTGCATGTATGTAAAGAGTAGAGGTAAAGGCAGGAATGAAACATGGTGCGTGTGCAAGTGCATGAGTAAGTACCATGTATGTGCTCGGGTGCATGAGTCTGTGCGTATTTGTGAGTTTGTGAGTCTGCGCGAATATTAGTCTACTCATCGCTTCCTATCTTTTACCCCCTCTATTTCTCTTCGGCCTCTTTTTCTTCTGTTATCATTTTTTTTTTCGCTCTATCGGTTTTCATCTCCATGATACCTTAGTCAAAATAAATAAATGAGATGGCACGTGAAGATAAACACACACACATACACACACACACACACACACACACATGTATATATATATGCGTGTATATATATATGTGTGTTTATACACACGCACATACATACATACATACATACATACATACACAAACACATACACATACAGGTACCTACTCTATTTCTGTTAATGACGTTGAAGAAAAGGTGTTGTTTACCTTGCAACTGTGACTACTCACGTGTTGCAAGTCACATGTCAGAGCATGAGATGAACTGCTGAAATTTACCCTAAAACTTCGGTTTCACTTACCTCCGTTCCTCCGCTTCTCCCCTCGTAATGCTTCTCGTTCTCTCTCTCAACACACCTCTCCTTTAATGAGTGAACCTGCGAACCACCAAAAGGTTTCTACGTGGTCGCATAACCTGTTAAAGATAACAGCAACATTTTCCCTCTCATAATACACTCTACACAGGGCTGGCCTCACAGTATTATAGCATTCCCCTTAACCCAAGCATATCAATGCTCTATGGCCAGTGGGGTAGCTAGAGTGTATGCCACCGAAGCAGCCCTTGAGTTTGCTCCCTCGAGAGCTTCAAGCCTATACAGGTTTATATGGAAGACCCAAAAGTGCCGCCCCTCCATGAAAGCGTTACCCAAGCGGACTGCCCCCTCGACCCCCAGCAACGCTACTGTCTAGGTCATAGAATACATAGCATTGAGTCTCTAAACTAATGGGACCCACGGATAATTTCTCAATATGTTCATGCCATTAAAAGTCTCTCATTCAACGGTTTTAAAGAAGAAGAAAACCTTAAAAAATGCGCCCCTAAGGATTCTGAACCTTCCAAAAAGATAAACTTGTTACGGTCGGCAAGTCTTTGACCGTAGGTCTGATCGATCAGAGCTCTGACACGCAGCTAAATAACGCCCACGTCATCTCTTAGTCGGCACTCCTCGCTTGACGACCGTCAATAGACAAAATCATATTCAACAACATCTAAACTCGACAACGCGCTACTTCATCATTCGAGAATCTTTCACCTGACACCACCTCTCACCCATCGTCATGCTACTCCGCGGCAACAGTTTAGCCTACACTTCTTCCCAGCCAATAGCCTGTATCCAAGTATGTCTCACATATCTTGAAGATGCTATTTGGCTCTGGTTTACCGGATTTTCGGCTCATTTCCTCTGTATTTGCTTATTTTCTTTCTTTCTTTCTTTCTTTCTTTCTTCCTCCATTCTTTTCTTTTCCTTCCTTTCATTCTTTCTCTCTTTCTTTCTCTTCTCATTCTCTTTTCTTTCTTTTTTCCTTTCTTTAAGCGGCTAGACTGAGGAAGACAGATGTAAGTTGAGTGGGAAGATGTTCCTGTTGCTGTTATATAACCTCATGGGTAATGTTTTCTTCTTTCGATACACCACATCCTGTGTTGTAAACAGTGATTAAACATTCGCATCTCTCAGATGTTGACTAGATAGACTTCGTTAAGTTGGGCTAAAGCATATTTAATACTTTGGAATATTAAAAAAGCTTAAACGGCAAGATAAAACTGTACAGTGAGTGAAAAAGATATTAGTCAATGGCCAATTTTTGATATATAATTTATATCCATTTAATGTAGGCTGCCGAAAAAAAGAGTACACAATACCATAGTTGAGATTAATAATAAATTTTATTTAGGTCGAGTCAGTCTCTTGATACAATGAGTTTCATCTGTGGATGCAGAGGCTCTTCAGTACAAGTTATAACTGAAGTTATGACAGTCATAACTTGAGTCATAACTTGCCACGATGGTGGATAAGATTAATGGGGCTGAAAGTAGACAATTCCCTCTTCGGTCATCTCTTCAACCGCTTCTTCGAGTTCCACTTAAGGACGTGGGTGAAGATGGAGAGAGTGGTGCTGCTGTCTTGTAAATTTCCTGAAAGGTAGATGAAAATGCCAAGAATGGCTTAGGTGAATGGATCTGCTATCAGTGTACATTTGTAGGACGAAGAACACAACTGGGAGAGGATATATACCCCAAGAATCCTGAACCTGAAGAGTTTCTTGATTGGTTCGATTTAAGTGCTTTAGTACTGGGACGTTTCAAGTGTTTTATACGTATTTTCCCCTTTTCCACGCCTTTTCTTTTTATATAATCGATTCTGATTAAACACCAACCGCTTTTAGAATTTGTCCTTGTAATATTCCTTTTATTTGTCCCCTTTGTAGTAAATAAAAGAAATTATAAGTATTTTCTTTTAGCTCAGGTTTTGTTGGAACTCCTGGAGACTTGCATGCGTAGCAAGGCTTGCTACCTGAAGCCTACGGTACCATGCTATTTGTTCTTTTCAATTAATACTTTCCTGATGATTCTGGCCGTGCTAAGGAGCAAAACTTGTATAATAGCTCTACTGGGCACTCTATTCCGATTTTCTTTATATTCCTCTTGATGCCTTTTAATATTATCCCCAAGAACCGAACAATAGTTGGCACTGTCTTCACTTCGTTCATTTTCCACAATCAAGCTAACCCGCATTTAACAGGATTGTATATGTCTATTTTCCCATAAAATAGCTACAGCTGTTGTTGTTTTCTGTGAATGCAAAATTCCATTGAATTATTGCAGCATTTTTATCATGTCTATACTTTTGTGAGCTAATAGTGAACTTTCCGATATACTGTGAGTTACAGTTTTCCCTGAACTATCGTATATTCTACATTTAGGTGAACAGCCCTATTGGCTTATTCTTGTTTATTTTGGGGGCCTGTTCCTGTGCTGTTAAAAATCATTCCTTCGATCTCTTTCTTCAATACTTCATTCTTTAACCAAAGCCAGCTGTCCATGTCATTCCTTATTTCTTGTTCTTGTGAACAAAAAAAAAAAGAAAAAAGAAAAGAAAGAAAAGAAAAGAAAGAAAGGAAGAAAGAAAAAGAAAACGCTAAATGAAACTTCTTTTCTTCGAAGTTTGACTTACATGTTTTGTTTTTTTTTCATATATTCCTGCTTTCTCTTAAAATTCTTCAGATTTTTAAGAACTTTTTTTCTAGATAGAAGCCTATACTTGTTTTCTGTTGTTCTGCCACTTCATCTTTACTAATTATCCCTTTACTTCTTGTTTGTTCTTTTCCAGTTTAACCATTCGACATCCGGCTAGGGGTGCGTGTTGAGCTGCTTCCTCGGTCTTTTTGTCGATATCCTTCTGCTCATCCTGTTCCATATTTTATTAGAGATACTATTCTCAGCGTATATGATGTTTCACACATACAATTTGGATTTTAATATCGTATTCATTCTTCGAAAATCTTCTTTAGCGAGGGCTTCCTTCATTTCCATACTTTTGGTTTTATTGCATTCCAGTATTCCCAACTATTTATGTGTTTCATCTACATATAATGTTTTATATTCTCATGATTAGGTAGATCTGTACAAGTTCTTTATTCATTTTCTCCGCTTCACCTTAATCATCGCAGACGTCTCGATTCTGAATGTCATCCCAATGTTACAACTAAATATTCTTGCGATATTCCTTATCTGTTTTGAATGTACAGCCTTAAATCATCCACAGTCATCTTTTCCCCTATTCTTATTTCTTTATTGCCCACAAAGGGCTAAATATAGAGGGGACAAACAAGGACAGACAAAGGGATTAAGTCGATTACATCGATCCCCAGTGCGTTACTGGTACTTATTTAATCGACCCCGAAAGGATGAAAGGCAAAGTCGACCTCGGCGGAGTTTGAACTCAGAACGTAACGGCAGACGAAATACCGCTTAGCATTTCGCCCGGCGTGATAACTTTTCTGCCAGCTCAATAAGCATCTTCTCTTGGTTTCGTTTACAATTATCAACAAAAGGATCAATGTGATTACAAACAAAATAGGGGAGGGGTTTTCTTTTAGATATTTGCTTACTATCTGCGATATTATTGCAGTTAAGAATTTGTAGTTTGTAGGAAGACATGGTATAAGTCTGTAGTCTTGCGGATTCGTGGTTTTTGTAAACATGGTGATTGAGATTGGTTTCCGCTCCGTAAGCCAGTCAAATGTTGTCTCTGGCTAAACTAACATCTAATTAAACTTCTCTGCTAGCATCTTATGTGTACCTGTTACACATTTTAACCGGGCAATGGGAATCTTGTCATATCTGGGTACCTTCCGGTTGTTGTTGTTTTTTCAATTCCTGTGTTATATCTACTGTTGTTACAGATGCCCACGTTCTGAGTTCAATCCCGCCAAGGTCATCCTTTCGAGATTAATATAATAAAGGACAACAGTGTCGACAAAACCTTTCGCCTCAAAATTGGCCTCGTGCCTAAATTAGAAAACGTTATTGTTGTTGTTGGCAGTGTTGTTGCTGTTGTTGTTGGTGGTGGTGGTGCTACTGGTGGTGTTGGTGTTGGTGTTGGTGCTGGTGCTGATGGTGATGCTGTTACCACAGTAGCCATATACAGTAGTTCATTCATCTGGTACCATATGGTAGGAATCTTGCCAGAGTGTTGACTGTTCTCTTGTTTTTGTTATTGCTGCCTAGAATTATAAACAAACAATAAATACATAAAAGAAAAGCAAACGAGTATTAGTGTTAATTACACCCACTACCGCCTACGCAAATAAATATCTTTCAATTTGCAGGCAGAAAAAAATGTTACGTAATGGCTAACCCAAACGTCTTGTCTGAATCAAAGACGTTTACTCGCCAACATTTTACTGCTAAGATTATAATATGATAAAAATGGCAAACAACAACAACAACGACGACGACGACGACTACGACGGTAACAGCAAATACAGCCACAACACTAACACTCATAAATAAGTACATACTCAAGTCATTCTTCTCACTATGTATGCATAGGTAAGATTGGCTGTGTGGTAATTAGCATGCTTACCAACCACATGGTTCCGGGTTCAGTCCCACTGCGTGGCACCTTGGGCAAGTGTCTTCTACTATAGCCTCGGGCCGACCAAAGCCTTGTGAGTGGATTTGGTAGACGGAAACTGAAAGAAGCCCGTCGTATATATATATATATATATATATATATATATATATATATATATATATATATGTGTGTCTGTGTGTGTGTGTGTATGTTTGTGTATCTGTGTTTGTCCCCTCACCATCGCTTGACAACCGATGGTGGTGTGTTTACGTCCCCGTAACTTAGCGGTTCAGCAAAAGAGGCTGATAGAATAAGTATTAGGCTTACAAAGGATAAGTCCTAGGGTCGATTTTTTAGACTAAAGGCGGTGCTGCAGCATGGCCGCAGTCAAATGACTGAAATAATTAAAAGAATAAAAGAAGAAAAGTATGTTACATGTGAGTGTGTGGCACGTTATATATATATATATATATATTCTTTTTTTCTTCTTTTCTTTTTATTTGTTTCAGTCAGACTGCGGCAATGCTGGAGCAACGCCTTTAGTCGAACAAATCAACCCCAGGACTTATTCTTTGTAAGCCTAGTACTTATCCTATCAGTCTCTTTTGCTGAACCGCTAAGTTACGGGAACGTAAACATAGCAACATCTGTTGTCAAGCGATGGTGGGGAGACAAACACAGATATACAAACACACACACACATATATATATATATATATATATATATATATATATATATATATATATATATATATATATATATATATATACGACGGGCTTTCATTTTCTGTCTACCAAATCCACTCACAAGGCTTTGGTCGACCCGAGGCTATAGTAGAGGACACTTGCCCACGGTACCACGCAATGGGACTGAACCCAGAACCATGTGGTTGGTAAGCAAACGACTTACCACACAGTCACTCCTGCGCCTATATATATATAATTTCTACACACACACACATACACACACACACACACACACACACCACGCACACGCACACACACACACGCATGCATACATACATACTACGCACACGCATACACACATATATATATAAATAGGTAGGTAGGTCGGTCGGTAGGTAGGTAGGTAGGTAGGTAGGTAGGTATACATGTATATGTGTGCGTATGCATGTAGGTATGTAGACATACATACGTACAAGGATACATATACAGTACATAGGAATATAAATATTTACATATATATACATACACACACACACACGTACACTCATATATACATATATACATACAAACGCACATCCCCACAATATACATAAAAGTCGCTCTTACAGCTTAATACAAAACAAGTACTGTACAAATGATCTAAACGCTTCCGTATCTATAACCAAAGTCCCCACAGAAAATTTTTATAAGTCCTCAAACCAACAAACACACACATCAATTTCTATGCAAGCAAGTTGGAAGACGCTTTTCTTTTTTAATATTTCTTCTTCCGTTTCTTGCTTTAAATTTTAAAAATTTTAAATCATTACTCTTTACTCTTTACTTGTTTAAGTCATTTCACTGTGGCCATGCTGGAGCACCGCCCTTAGTCGAGCAAATCGACCCCAGGACTTATTCTTTGTAAGCCTAGTACTTATTCTATCGGCCTCTTTTGCCGAACCGCTAAGTTACAGGGACCTAAACACACCAGCATCGGTTGTCAAGTGATGTTGCGGGGACAAACACAGACATACAAACATACACACGCACATACATATATATATATACATATATACGACGGGCTTCTTTCAGTTTCCGTCTACCAAATCCACTCACAAGGCTTTGGTTGGCCCGAGGCTATAGTAGAAGACACTTGCCCAAGGTGCCACGCAGTGGGACTGAACCCGGAACCATGTGGTTGGTAAGCAAGCTACTTACCACACAGCCACTCCTAAATTAAATTTATTTTTATATCCATTTTTATACATTAATAGACACACACCTTTAACAATGCCCAACTTTCGCATATATCCAGAAGTCTAAAATGATATATTATATAATATCCACGTTTGGAACAGAATTTCTACATAGATATCAAATTGCGAATAGAACAATGAATACCTACAAAACACATTGAGAGAAACATACAGACCAATAACCAATTCACCTACCCACATCCGTTTTTGAACATCAAAGCACAAGATAAATTTCTATACTTACAACACCATAACATGCTTGACTAATAACTCCATCTTCCAAATATAAACAGGAAATATCCTGAATAACAACAACAGCAAGTAAAGAAACTAACCTGCTAAAACATACCACCTACTTATATTCTTTCGTGAATCCCTAAAAATTTCTATTAAAAACAGCTGACATACACAATTAATAAGTTTAAAAGACTGGACTTTGTCCCTTTGACCTTTGCATTGTCAAAGCAAAAAATTAAATCTCATAAAGCCAGAAATAAAAAACAGCAACCAAAACTACTGACATATCCTTTACCTACCTACCAAATGGAACTCATCTAAATATGCATACTTCCTTACAAATTTTTTTTAAATTGCACACTTCTTACCAAATTAAAAAAAAAAAACAACATAAATTTAATCAGTAAAAATTTCTCCGAAATACCCCTCCATAACAACCTACCATAAAACCTAATTACGATTCCGCTCAAATCCATACACCCAGGGCTGTCGCTAAGCTCTTGCAACCACTGCGGTCGTAGGGGGCCTCCGCAATTGAGGAGCCCCATGTTGAGATCAAAGTACGTAGATGAGTCATCTATTTACTTTGGTTAAGATGTTGAACAAAAATTAAACTATGTTAACTGAAAATTTCAAGAAATATTGGGTTGGCAACTAAATTCCTGCCGTTTTTAAAGATTTAAATTTTTTAAAAGGTTTAATAAAAAATAACAACTAATTAATCAATAATGTATTCACCCTTGTTCTTTACAACTACTTCCCAACGTTCAACAAGATTTTCTATACTTCGTTGGGAGAAATCACCCGATTTGGACTCGAAATATTGATCCAACCAAGCTTTCAATTCTGCATCAGTACTGAACGAAACTCTGCGCATAGTATTTGAAAGAGATCGAAAGAGGCGGAAATCCGTTGGTGCCAAATCAGGAGAGTACAGCGAGTGTGGCAGCACTTCCCAGCTATGAGTCTGAATGGCTTCCTTGCTCATATTGGCGATATGAGGGCGGGCGTTGTCGTACAGCAGAAGAACTCCATGCTGCCAATTAAGTCTTTTCTCTTGAATAGCCGTGTTGAGTCGTTCCATCTGTTGAACATAGAGTTCTGCGTTAACCGTTCGGTTCCGTTCAAGCAATTCGTAATGGATAATCTCTTCCCAGTCCCACCATACGCACAACGTCGTTTTACGCGGATGAAGATCTTGTTTCACGCGTGGTGTCGTTTGTTTACCGGGACTAAGCCATTCCTTATGCTGCTTCATATTGATGTACAGGCACCATTTTTCGTCGCCAGTAACGATTTGGTAAAGAAATCGTTGCTTGCGTCCATGAATTGAGCGGTGACGAGCAAGCAAACCAACGGAGATTGTGACTCGTTGATTTTTGTTGTTGCCACTTAAAGCATGCGGAACCCATGCTCCATACTTCTGAACCTTTCCCATCGAGTGAAGATGCTTCTCTATAGCAGTGTGGGAGCATTCCATTTTCTCTGCCAGTTCCCTTGTATGACGAGAATTTTCGTGCAATAGTTGGTATAATCGCTCGTCATCGAACTCAACTGGACGGCCAGAACGAGGTGCGTCTTTGAGGTCAAAATTTCCATTTTTGAACTTGGCATACCAATCACGAGCGGTTCTTTCAGCTATGGCACCCTCTCCATACACAGCACAAATGTCACGAGCAGCTTTTGCGGCCTTAGAACCTTGGTCAAAAGCAAAAAGAAGGAGGTGTCGAAAATGGTCGTTTTTCTTAACTTGACATTCCATTTTAATGATCTGAAAATAAACAAAAATTGACTAAAATTAACTAGAAGAAAAAAACAAACAAAATAGATTCCAAAATGATTCAAAAATAGAATTCTGGAAAAAAATAGATTCCAAAATTTAAAAACGCAATAAATTCCAAAATTTAAAAAAACGGCGGGAACTTAGTTGCCAACCCAATAAAATGGTAATACACTGTGCCTACAAAAGTCTTGTAAAAAATATAACATTGTACTACGAACGTGTACCAGACTTTGTGGATTGTCTATGATATCAATTGAACACGAACCTAGCTCTCAGCTTGATTATTCTGAATTGATCAATGATTTCGCGAAGCGAAAATTTCGCCGAGTTTGTCTTTGAAAGTTGCCTGGATTATAAAAGTGCTCTTTTATTCATATCTGGAAGTTTTACTTATTGAAATTTGTAATAGACCTAAATGAATTTAACTTCTACTTTTCAAGATGTTGTTTAGGACAACGTGAAATATTGAACTTCAAATAGAATAAAGTAAAATATAGCTATGAATAAAAGGTGCATAAATTATGAATTTTGATTGAAGGGATGGGGCCTCGAAACAAAAAGTTGCGTGGTGGTGGTGGTGGTGGTGGTGGTGGGGCTCTAAAAGTCACGCGACGAGGCTGCATACGCTTAAGGAAAATTTTAACTCAACAAAGACTATTAAAAGCCAAGATTAACTTAAATGCATCGCAGCCAACAATATTCTTGTTTAAGAATATGGTTTGCTACAACAGTAAAGAGTAATCTATCAGATTAATGTAAAATTGCCTTTATTATAGATAAACACAAAAATAAACATTAACAAATATACCTCTCTCTCTCTCTCTCTCTCTCTCTCTTCCTCTTTCTACATACATACGTACATATAAATACACATGTATACATATATTTATATCTATGTATATACGCGCATATATACTCAGAAGTATATACACACGCACACAAATATATACACGTGCATATTTAAATATATATGTGTATACGCATTAACACTCAAATGCAAAAATGTGTGGGGGCTGGCTATATGTGTTCGTTTACGCGTATAGAGTTGTATTATAACAGCCCAGTGCCGTTGGGTGTGTTCCAGTTAGAACAAAATATGGGAAAACAGAGAAAAATAAAGGAAATATTTTCAGGTAGATAAAAGAGAGGAAGACACGTAGAGAGGTAAGAGGTTGGGTAAGGAGATTGCGTTGGGAGATGAGGGTGGGGCAAAGAAATATGACTACATGCTGATATGTAGACATGCACACATACAGATAAATAAATATGTGTGTGCGTATGTATGTGTGTGTATATATATGCACATATATATATATATATATATATATATATATATATATATATATACACACACATACATATACCTATAGATACACATACACATACATGTGTGTGTGTATATAAACATGTAATAATTAAGCACGCTCAGACATATATATATATATATATATATATATATATATATATATATATATATATATATAGTACATGTAGATGAAGGTATGTACATACATGTACATATATATGCATATACTCATACATTGTTTATATATATATATATATATATATATATATATATATATATATATATATATATATATATATATATATATATATATACATATTCATACATACATACATATACACATTCAAACACATACAATCGCATACACACATACGTACAGACAGATAAGTAGTCGTCAGACAGACTAACAGATGAGTTTGCATGTTATTTTCATTTTTTTTTCTTCAATATTCTTATCCATGGCATCTGCCAGAAGTTTTGGTTTACTCACAAATAGAATGTAAATAATTGTTTGCAAATAAAATTTTGTCAAGTTTGAAGAAGTAAATCATGATCATTAGTAGTAGTAGTAGTAGTAGTAGTAGTAGTAGTAGTAGTAGTAGTAGTAGTAGTAGTAGTAGTAGTGGTGGTGGTGGTGGTGGTGGTAGTAGTAGTAGTAGTGGTGGTGGTGGTAGTAGTAGTGGTAGTAGTAGTAGTAGTAGTAGTAGTAGTAGTAGTAGTAGTAGTAGGGGTAGTGGCAGTGGTGGTGGTGGTGGTGGTGATGGTGGCAGTGTTGGTTTGATGGTACTGGTAATTGTAGTGATGATAGTTGTGAGTGGGTGAGGAAGGTAGTTGTCTTGGTTATGACATTGCTGGTAAGACTAAGTCGCTGCTGGTTGTGATTGTGAACATGATAGTATAGACAACATTTATGGCTTGTTAATGGTGGTCTCAGGGGTATTGTTAAAAAGCTGCAATGTGTGTGTCTGTGTGTGTGTGTGTGTGTGTGTGTGTATGCATATATACATATATATGTATAAAATATATATATGTATATTTATAGACATATAAATTCTCCTCTCACACACATAGATACAGAGAGAGAGAGAGAGAGAGAGAGAGAGAGATACAGACAGACAGACAGGCAGATAGATAGATGTGCATGAACATGAGCAGTATAATCTTTGCTCATCTAAGAGAGATAATTAACTTCTGGGAATGCACAACGACTCATTAGGTAGTCGGTGTCATATATATATATATATATATATATATATTGGGTCATCCCATAAATAATGCGGACTTTTATATTTCTTTTATTTTCCAAAGTTAAGATAAACAACATTCTTTTTAGATCTAAAATATACTCTCCTTCATTTTCTACAATGAGCGTCCATCTATCTGGCAGACTAGCAAGGCCCTTCCTAAATTCCCTTGTCCGTGACGAAAAATACTCCTCCAGTACTGCTCTGGCCTCGTCTACAGAATTCATATTTTTTTCGTCCAAATGATTTTGAAGATTGCAGAATAAAAGATAACCAGATGGGGCAATGTCCAGCGAATATGGTGGATGGGGTATCGTTTCCTATTTAAACTGCTCCAGCCTTTGGAATGTCATCCTCGCTGTATTGGCTAAGCATTATCCTGACGGAAGAGCACCTTTCGCCTTGAAACCAAAGATGGTCGATTTTCTTCTAGCGCTGACTTAAGCCGCTCAAGCTGCTCGCAGTAGATCTCTTTTGTTATCGTTTGGTTTGGGTTTAAAAGTTCAAAGTAGACTAAAACTTTCATATCCAACCAAACAGATAACAACACCTTACGTGGTGTGAAAACCTTCTTTAGCCTGGGGTACCAGTGTTCCTGTTTCTTCTTTCCCTATCCACTGTCTTCGGCGCCTGACATTTTTATAGAGAACCTATTTCTCGTTGCCAGTCACTATTCGGTCCAAAAAAGAAGTTAATTCGTGAGACGTGACAGCAAAGAAGAGCACATATTCACTCTGCGCGCGATTAGATTCGGAAAATTTGTGAAGAACCCATTGATTCAATTTGTTGACTTTTTAGATGGCATGCAGGGATCGATGAATGATTGAATTACTAAATCCAAGCTTGTCTGCTAGTTCTTCAACAGTTACGAAGGGATTTTGTTCCGCCAGGGTTTGCAGGATGCCCTCGTCGAGCTCTACAGATCTCCCAGGACGAGCTTCGTCTTCTAGGCTGTAGTTTCCGGCTCGGAATTTCTGGAACAACCGTTGACACTGGCTTATGCTTATTGTCCGATCCCCATATACTGCATTAATATTCCTCGCACTTTCCGTTGCGTTGTTACCTTTATTTAACTCATAAAGCAAAATATGCCTTTGTTACTTCCATTATAGGTTTGAAAAAATTTCTTTTAAAATTGAACTGCACTCTTAAAAACTTGCACTAAGAATAAGTCAAGGTAAAATTACTACCTGCTTTTATAGCAAGTTGATTCAGATAGTTTATACCGTCCCCCTCCGACTTTTAGTTCATGTAATTTAAAAAACCGCATTATTTATGGGATGACCCAATATATATATATATATATATATATATATATATAGGAAGAGAGAGAGAGAGAGAGAGAGAGAGAGAGAGAGAGAGAGAGAGAGAGAGAGAGAGAGAGAGAGAGAGAGCTAGCTAGGTAGGTAGGTAGGTAGGTAGGTAGGGAGGTAGATAGACAGATGAATGTGTATGAACATGAGCAGTATTATCTTCGCTCATCTGAGAGTAATAATTAACTTCTGAGAATGCACAACGACTCATTAGGTAGTCGGTGTCGTGAATATATGTCTATGTGAATTAAATCAATGAGAGGAAATACACCACCTAGAAAGTATGGAATATTTTTTTCCAAGTTGCCCCACGTCTCGACGATTATTTACCTCTTCAGTCGTTGTTGAACTAAAGACAGTTGCTTCTTTTATTCACACAATATATCACAAGTGGCCAGTATATAAATTGAATAGTGACGGGCAAAGGTACAAAGTATATATCATCAGGAAATAATCGTCTTCGAAAGGTTGTGAAATCCATTCAGAGTACTCGACTAGGGGAAGAATATAGTAAGTGGGAATGTTTAAATAAATATATGCCAGGAGCTGTACAGCAAGCAGACGCATATAAACCTAACCGGTTCGTCCAGCCGAGATATTTAATTACTGAGAGTGGGTGGCATGGCTTTATGTAGACACATGCACGTGCTCATCATGCACATACTGCACACAACTATATTACAATTATATATATATATATATATATATATATATATATATATATATATATATATATATATATATCTTTTACGTGTTTCAGTCATTTGACTGCGGCCATGCTGGGGCACTGCCTTGAAGGGTTTTAGTCGAACAAATCGACCTCAGCACTTATTTTTTTAAAGCTTAGTACTTATTCTAGCGGTCAAGCTGTGGGGAAGAAGGGTCAAACACAGACACAAAAACACACACGCATAGATACATTACACACACACATATATATGTGTATACGACGGGTTTCTTTTCAGTTTCCATCTATCAAATCCACTTATAAGACTTTGGTCGGTCCGATGTTGTAGTAGAAGATACTCACCAAAGGGGCCACGCAGTGAGACTGAACTCAGAACCATGTAGTTCGGAAGCAAGCTTCTTATCACATAGCCATCCCTGCGCCTACATACATACATACATACATACATACATACATACATACATATATATATATATATATGTATATATACATATATATATATATATATATATATATATCAAAATATCAAAATAAGCAACAGGATATCAAGAGGTGATGCAGTACGACCGTTTCAAACGGCTCCATTTAATTGAACAATGCGATCATTACATCAGTTTAAATGCAGGGCTATCCTCAGCTACATAAATAAATAGAATTTTTAATCAGATGGACACATTAATATAAATGTACTCAAATTCTCTAATAGAGCAACGTGAGGGTAAGAGTCCATGTTGCTACTAATGTAGCTAAGAATATACTGGATCCGCTTGAAACGGTCGTACCACATCACCTCTTGATATCCTGTTGCTTATTTTGATTTTGTTCATCTTGCTTTGAGTTACACGGATAATACCGCACTGACTTAGTGCTTCAACTTAAATACCTAATTCAACTGAAACACACACACACTGTATGTGTGTGTGTGTGTATGCTTGTGTTGACAGTAATTAAGCTGCTATTTCTAGCAAGTCCTGTGATTTCCCTACCATCTTTAAAAGGACACAAAGAATAATGTAATCCTAGTTATTTTACCTGAAAATATGGGATAGTTATAGCTAGAACGCTTTCACCATAAGATTTTGTTTGATGAGAGCTAAACTTCATCTAAACACTAACAGCAGTAATATAAACAACACGTTTTTCGTTGTAGTTACTTCAATTTTCTTAGTACTTTTTATTCATCAGGATACATCCCTAATCCATCTCAGAATACTTTGCTTGAACTTCTCTTCAGTTATGTCTATGTAGCCTTTACATGTCAGGGCTGAAGCGCTTTTCGGTTTATCAGGACTGACCTTAAGCTATGAGACATCAGAAAACACATTAAAAAATCATCAACACAAGTCAAAAACATTGAATAATGTAGTTCTATGTATAAAAAAAAGCACACATACATATAATAGGAACTGCCGGAATGGCGTTCTTCATTGAAAAAATATCAACTAAGAGAACTCACAAAAACCACCACCACCATCACCGTTACCATTGTTATTACCTCCAAAACCACTACCATTACGACCTACAACCGACATTATCACTTTCTGAACAAAGTCTTTAAACTTTGAAACAACAATAACAAAATGGTGAGCATTCAGTTTTGTTTGATTAGCTAACCTGTCTACTTGACTTAAAACACACACACACACATACGCGCGCACACATACACACGCACACATACACACGCACACATACACACGCACACACATATGCGTGCGCACGCACGCGCACGCACACACACACACACACACACACACACACACTCACACACACTCACACACACCGATGTAATCAGTCATCAACAACAAAATCAGCGACATAAACAACCGATTAGGGCTACCACCACAAAAATTTGTTCAATCGCCACCATAACAACAACTACAACAATAACAATTAGTAAACACACCACTTAACTCTATGTAATCGACTGTAATCGCCAGTGTAAGGGAAACAAAACTGTAAAAGATGGCGGCTGTAAACGGAGATTATAGACCCAACAATACCCAAGCTTTGTTAAACTGATGGGATGAATTCAACCGGAACGTATAAAAAATAATAGTATACAATCAATTGGATGAATGCACGTATGTGTGTGCGTGCGTATGCCTGTGTGTGTGTGTGTGTGTGTGTGTGTGTGTGTGTGTGTGTGTGTGTGTGTGTGTGTGTGTGTGTAAATATATGCACTTATGTGCCCCGGCATGTGTGTGAGTTTATATGTATTCTTTTGCTGGTTTTATTCATTGGATTATTGTTAAGGCACCCTTTTAAGGGTTTCAGTCGATTTTATCGACCACGGTATTTCACGTTACTAATTATATCGATCTCGTGAAGGGAAAAAAAGGGAAAAAAAGAAGGACGTGGGTGGGACTTGCGCATGAAAGTACGTAACAAGTATGGACCACCGATTCTGACATCTCACGCAAACACGCACGCACGCACATATACAAACACACACACAAACACACACACACATGCATGCACACACGCACATGCATGCACACACATACACAATACACACGCCCGCACACACATTCGCATACACGAACACGTGGCCTTCAGAATCTTACTCATTCTTTCGGGGTCGATAATATAAATACCAATTGAGTACTGGGGTCGATGTAATCGACTTGCTTCCTCCCCCGAAATTGCTGGCCTTGTACAAAAATTTGAAATCAATATTATACACAACATATCACAAACAGGCCATTTTGACGGTCAAACAATGTCTGTGTATACAATGTTTTTAGTGAATTTAGCATTTTCATTATTGGGATGCCTGTGAGATCCTCTTGGTATAGTAAATTAGCATTGACAAACAAAAATCTTTACATCTGATGGACCCCGACTCTGTCCAGAGCAGCATACAGCTGACCGTGCTCGAAAAAGTTAGACCGATCGATCGGTCGATAGATAGATAGATAGATAGACAGCAAAGTAATCTACACATACATATACATACAGCAAAGTAACTTATTAAAATTTTAAAGAGGAAAACGAATATTTATTCGTAAGTTTTCTTATGAGAAATTTAAAGATTGGAGATTCACCATTTCCTTCCTATTCTGTAAATAAACTGGCTTATTCTAAAAGCAGAATTTTTGTCATTTTCGAAAGTGGTTGTTTAATGTTAAAGATCATGTTGAGAAATATATGTTTGGGTATGTACACACATACATACAGAGAGAGTGAGAGAGAGAGTCAGACAGACAGAGACAGACAGACAGGAATGTATTCAGTGAGAAATCGAGGTAAAAACGGCAACAGAACGCTACCACTGTAACGTTGTATTTGTGAAATTACGTTCTTCATTCATGACGAACTATTCAATAATAAAACGCATTTTAGAAATAACTGCAAGAAAATGCTCATTCAACAATTTGCTTAAATGGTTGAATGGAAGATGCTGAAATGGGCAGTGCTTGTGAGTTGTCTAAGATATTTGTGTTTTGACTGAGAGACCGAGATGAAAACAGAGAGAGAGAGAGAGAAGAGAGAGAGAGATACGGAGGGAGAGAGAGAGAGAGTGAGAGAAGTAGATAGACAGGCAGACAGACAGACAGACAGATAAATAGATAGATAGATAGATAGATAGATAGAAAGGTAAATAGATACCTGGCATTTCTGGTTGTGAAGGAAGAAAGTAACTAATTAAAATTTAGCAGAGAAAAATATTTATTAGTAAACTTTCTTTAGAGAAATTTAAAGAATGGAGATTCAGCACTTCCTTTCCATTTTGTTACAAACGTAATTTGAAAGACATTTTATTCTTCGAAAGCTGTATTATATCGTTAAATATTGGTTTCAAATTTTGGCACAAGGCCAGCAACCTCGGGGAAGGGATAAATCGATTAAATCGACCCAGTATTCAACTGGTAGTTATTTTATCAACCCCGTAAGGATAAAATCGACTTCGGCAGAATTTGAACTCAGAACATAAAAACGGATGAAATGTCGCTAATCATTTTGTCCTGTGTGCAAACAATTCTGCCAGCTTGCTGTCTTAAATATTTTAAAATAGAGAAATATATACCTGTATATTTGTGTACATACACACATACATACATGCATACATACATACATGCATGCATACATACATACATACATACATACATACATATACACAGACCGACAGTCCGACAGACAGACAGACAGACAGACAGACAGAAGAGAGTTGCGAATCAAACCGAAGTTATGTTAGACAGACTAGACAAAAATTATTATAGCGATTACAGTAATTTTTCAAAGGATTTCTAGGAATTTTTTAAACATTTGGTAATGCTCTCCGTCGATTAAGACAATCAAGAGACTTAACAAACTAAGGAAGTTTATTTACCGTTTATTTATCGTTTATTTACCCCTGTTCTTCGTGAAAGAGTGCGGAAATTATGGAATAACTGGAGTCGAGTGGTTGGTCTTGTAGAAAGAGAGATGATTAAGTAAAAGAGGTGCAAGAGGGTGAGAAGAAAGGAGGCACAAGTCAGTTGGTATATGAGGATAAGTATATTTGATATAACTCGATGTAGAGGTACAGCCACGATAATAGATTAAAGAAGTTAAGTGGTTCAGAGAATTACCTCAAAGAACCGTATAGATGTATAACTACGATGCTAGATAACTGAATTATGAGTTAGATAATGGTTAGCGGGAAGTTGGATAAGAATATTACCCAAAGAATCACTCATTTAGAAATGGTTATAACAATTGATTAAAGTATTGTGGCCCAGGCGCAAAGTGACAGAATGTAGCGTAGGAGAATTTAAGCAATTACGCATTCACATACATTTATACACACAAGTATGCAGCGCTCGATTAACCATTAAACAAAATAAGCATGTGCTTAGAGCATCAAGGGAAGTAGGTGGGGGCACAATAAAAATGGTAAAAGGTTTACGGCACAAAAAATCACGTTAAACTCGCTAAAATAATATTCGGGATGCCTTATCTCTACTAAGAATAGAAGCAGATGTGTTACGTAATTTTTATTCTGAGGATCTGATCAAAGACTTTGCAATCAAAAAGAGTAGGAATCAGTGGCGACTCGTCTATAGGAACTGTGGAATTGCAGCACACCCTATTATCGATAACATTCAATATAAGGAGCCCTTTTTTCTTTAATTCTTTCTGTATACTTGTACATTATATGATCCTCAAGCTTAATGTCAGTAACCATCCCCCAGTTTATGAAAGAAATGCAAAAATCCTTGTATAGAACTGTGCGCTTCACACTTCCAGCGACGCGGTGTTTGGCTGTTGTGTGCATGTTCACATTTCCGAGTTAGGAAGCTTCACACTAGGGAGAGAGAGCACTGCGTGAACAACAATGCCGGGTGAAAGGTAATGTTTCTTTTTGACTCTGCGTGTGTTGTGCTTAAAAACGTATTTATATTCTTGAATGTGATAAAGTGTAGAATTAGATTATTATCCTGCTTCCAGATTCAGTGTTGCTGCCAGGATTTGAAAAATAGGACACATTTTCACCCCTTATTTTGTGATTTAGGGGGGGATTTTTGAAAAGCAAGGGTAATTCGCGATGGTGTTCAGTGAACAAATTAAACACACTACTCGGCAGTGGCTAAAACGCGACCGATCAAGTTTGAGTATAAATTTTCTTTTTATATATTTGTTTTCTTTTACACAATATTAAAACAACAGCTAAAAATTTTCTAAAGCTGCACCCCCAACTAATTTTATCTACGAGCCGTTACTGGTAGGAATAAAACTTTTCGAATATGAATAAAGTGAAAGTATACAAAAATGAGCATTGTTTTCTATCTTACTGTTAGTTTTGTTTCATTTTGAAAAGTTAAAATTAATTTTAAGGTTTATCTTTGTTTATATTTTGAATTACATGTATATGGGGGCGCTAAAATCTTAGTGCTTCGGGTCACTACGAGTCTTAATCTGCCCTGCAAGTAAATCATACATATGTACATAGTTACTTATATAAACGCTCACCAATATCATTTCACACTTTCCCTTTGAAACATTAACCTTTTCTCTACCCTTTTTATCGCATGTGACATTTCCCTGGCATCTATGTATCATATAATATGATAGACGTACCCAACTTTTTTCAACTCGGGAATTACGAAAGGAAAGCTTTATATTATTACGCAGAACGTATGAAATAAAGACTAACTAAAAGTCTGAAAACAAGCATGGACGTTTAGGACAAACTTATGAAAATTTTAGACAGAAAAAGGGCTACAGAACAAATGAATTGAAAAATAGATACAGACTCTACTCCTGAACACCACCTCGTTTCCTTCACCGAGCAATGCAGGCAAAATTTATTAGCTTTATGAGCACACAAAAAAAATAAATCAATTATTTTGCTGTAACAACTTTGCTTCCTTACTGTAGATATTCGATATCAATTACATTCAGTTAAGTGTTGCAATAATACAGTATGATTATAGCCTTCCTACATCGTCACTAACTAGTTTTAATTACTGCTTCCGAAATTAATAAGCTATTTTTTCGCAATAAAAATGTGCTCAGTACTATAGAATTTCCCAAAAGATCAAAGATAATCAATATGCAGTCTGACTTATATAGGTATGTATGTATGTATGTATGTATGTACGTACGTACGTATGTATGTGTATGTGTACATGTGTGTGCGTGCGTGTGTGTGTGTGATTGGTGTGTATGTACTTACACGTGTGCACACGCTATATAGAACATATAAATACGTCATCGACAAATGGTTATGGCAGGATATATTGCTGTACAAGATCAACTGCAGTTAACTACATAAGCTTCAAGCAGCTTTGATTACCATTCTCGTGTGTTTATGTATCTATTGTCGCTTGATTTGTTAACATTAACATTTATTATTGCACTCTGTTCGATTTCAGAACTGGTCTATTGGGTGAGATAGACAATCGATATTTAAGAGAAAAGGAACGGAGAACAGAAAAGAGGGGTAGATAGATAGATAGATAGATAGATGGATAGATATTAATGTTTGTTTTTCCGTTCAGTTATAATAAGAGCAACTTTACATTAAACTGATAGGTTACTCGATATTTTTGCAGAGAACAAATTTGTTATACTTATACAAGAATGTTGTTGGCACTGACTTCGAAGTTACGGTCAGCTAAGCAGTCCGACGATGGCTAGCTGGCCGAAACTTCGAAGTCACTGTCAATATTCTTGCATAAGAATAATAGATAAACAAGCAGACAGAGACAAATAGATAAATAAAGATGTGTGTGTGTGGTGTGTGTGTGTATAAAATTCCTGTCTGTTCCCTATGTATTTTCAAACGGCTCCACCAAATCAAATCAAATTTTACATGGTAATAGTATTACAGCCCGCGAGTGTCAACATGTAAATTTTATTTCATTTGGATTGAAACAACATAACATTTTCTCGAAAATAATCTTTTTATAGTCAACTATAGTAACAGACATTTCATACCACAACGACGACGACGTCACATTTTGTATATGAGTGTGTAAGTGTCTGAGCGTGTGTGTGTCTGCGCGTTTGTTGTATTGTTACGATGTCTGGTACCAAAAACATTATTACAGCTACTTTCATTGTTTACAATCTTCAGTACCGGTGTATTTGTGTATTAGTAAATAACCATTGGTAAATATTTCGTAAAGGACCCGATCGTACCTCGGTGTGAAATAATTTCTTTCTGCAGTTTTTTGGTTCTTTTTTTTCGAGTGCATTCAACATATCTGACACGCCGCAAATCACTTTTTTCCGGAAAAGAAAGTGGGGGAGGGGTCAGAAAATTATTTTACCGCAAAATATCAACAGGTCCCTTATCACAAATAGTTGTTACGTGGTAGTAGAGCGTACTAAAAATAGCAACCAAATCTTTCCTTTTTTGGGGAAAGGAGTTATTTACACCTGATTTTGATGTCACATTCGTTGAAAGTATGTGAAATAACCTGGAAAAGACAAACCAAAACCTGCGAAACAAACCCCTGTTGGTGGGGAAATTCCGCGGTCCCCCCTCCTCCACTTTCTTTTCCGGAAAAAAAGAGGCTTGCAGCGTGTTTGAATGCACTCGAAAAAACTTGTGGAAAAAACCCATTTCCCACCGAGGTACGAACGGGTCCTTTACGAAATATTTACCTAACCATGCCTAGAAGGAAGGTGTCAAATTACATTAAAAGCAAAGAGTACTATGTTAAGGCTTTGAGTTTATAACCCGAGTGAAACTGGGTCCTTCTGCTGTGTAGCTTGCTTACTAACCAATATGGTTCTGGGTTCAGTCTCACTGCGTGGCACCTTGGGCAAGTGTCTTCTGCTATAGTCTCGGACCGACCAAAGCCTTGTGAATGGATTTGGTAGGCAGAAACTGAAAGAAGCCTGTCGTATATATATATATATATATATATATATATATACGACGGGCTTCTTTCATAGATATATATATGTGTGTATGTGTGTGTGTGTATATATATGTTTGTGTGTTTGTGTTTGTCCCCCCACCCATCGCTTGACAACCTATGCTGGTGTGTCAAAGACTTTTCCACTTCTCCGCTTTTCCTGAGGGTCAAATTAATACACTCAGTTGTTCTCTCACCTGTCACTGTCTTCTATTTTTTGTACATTTTGAGCCATATATGAATATGTGCGCGTGTGTGTGTGTTTGTGCGCGCGCGCGCCTTTATTCCCCACCACAGCTTGACAACCAGTGATGCTTTGTTTAGCCGTTCAGCAAAAGTGTCCAATAGAATAAACACCAGGCTTTAAAAAATACATGGATTCATTTATTTAAAATTCTTCAAGGCAGTACACCAGCATGGCCGCAGTCTAATGATTGAAACAAGCAAAAGGTTATATATATATATGTGTGTGTGTGTGTGTGTGTGTGTGTGTGTATACATACATACATACATACACACACATAGATACATATATACCTATATATACGCATATATTTATGCATGTGTACTACATACCTAACTATATACATACATACATGCGTAACCAAACATGACAGTAAGTTTTCGTAAGACGTGGTATTGTCGGATTTGCTGTTACACCAGTTCTATTCGCTAAGGAAGATGATCTGACAGGAGTAAGCTAAGTCCGTATCATGTAATTCAGGTTATGTACTGATGAGCTTACGGCTTCCCACAAAAAGACATTCCCATGGGAAGTGGGATGTAAGCTGATACACACCTGTGCGTGGATTAGTGTGTAACAGATTTCTTTTTGCAACCAATCCTACAGCAGCTCTGCTTAGATTTAGATTCGTGCTTTAAGCAATATTATCACATTTGGTAACTTTATAGCAGTAAGCGCTAAGCTTCTTGTACAGATAAGCAGCACACCCACCGACATATAATACAGCCAATCACATCTTGTGGCGGCTGTAATGTACAGTAGTGTCGGTTTACATGAAAAGAACCACTTTGGTTTCGCACGCTGAAATGCAAGCAAACATCAGTCATTACGTTATGATTAAGTTTCACCATGAGTGTTTTTATTGCGATCGAAGTCTGGCCTCGCGGACAGACCGCTAATAGGCACTTTCTCATATCATTTCTTCTTCAAATATTTGTTCTTGTGATAACACTTAGAAATTAACTCTGGTCTTCTGGTCAAGTTCTTAGTTATTTTGTAAAAAGGAAGTGTTTTTTGAGATTGCAAATACCATATAAAATTTTAAACAGAGCGTACTTGTTGCTCAAATGCAATATAGATATTAGTTTTCAATATCATGATCTTTTAAATCGCACACTGGCTTCTTTCAGCCAATGTATATATGTATATATGAATGTATGTATGCATGCATGTATCGATATATCTATATGCTTATGGACATATATGTATGTGTGTGTGTATATATATATATATATATATATATATATATAAACATATACATATACACATGTACACGCATACACATATACTTAGAAAGATAGAGAGAGAGAGAGAAAGAGAGAGAGACAGACACACACACACACACAGACAGACCGATAGATAGATAGATAGATAGATAGATAGATAGATAGATAGAGCTATGTATAAATGTGCGTGTATGAGAGAAAGATAGAAAGAGAGAGAATGTATGAATGCATAAACACACACACACATACAACACATAGACAAACTCACGCGCACACAAACACACACACACGAGTATAAATATACATATATTACAAAGCCTATTCGATTACGAGTGAATTATATACAGTGTATCCCTGAATAAAAAGTGCATATTTTAACAACTGCAACTCACTTTTCATTTGCATTTCGGATTAATCGTCCACATGTATGTGTGTGTGTATTTTTATATATATTTTATATATACATACGTATGTTTTTCTATCTATCTATCTATATATATATACATGTATACATATACATGTGTGTGTATGTGTGTGAATGTGTGTGTGTGTGTGCGCGCGTGGCTTAGTGGTTAGGGTATCCGGGTCACAATCGTAAGGTCGTGAGTTCGATACCTGGCGGTGTGTTATTCATGAACAAAACATTTTGTTTCACGTTGCTCCGATCCATTCAGCTGACAAAAAATGAGGAGTACCTGTATTTCAAAGTGCCAGCCTTGTCATGCTGAATCTCCCTGAGGCCACGTGTCTGTGATGTACTCAATCACACGTTAATTTCACAACCAGATTCTACCGTTGACCGGATCAACTGAAACCCTCGTCGCTGTAACCGACAGAGCATCAATTATGTGTGTGTGTGTGTGTGTGTGTGTAATGAGGTGTACGTTGTGCGTAACCTATTCACCTCACAGAAAAATTTACTTGCATAAAACATAATTGTAGCTCATTTCTGCTTCAGTTGCAACTTTAAAGAGAACAAAGATAGGATGTTATACCTCATTACATGGTAACAGTTGTTCTTATTTCTCTCTCCTTTCTGTCTTTCCTTACCTACGTCTCTACCTACTTATAATCTATCTACTTGTCTGTCTGTCTATCGACATATATATATATATACACGCACATACATATAGTACTAGTAGTAGCAGCAGCGGTAGTAGTAGTAGTAGTAGTAGTAGAAAGAATTAGAAAGGTGACACTAAGCAGATAAAGTGTTTTAGCATCTTTTACCATAAGCAAGAATTTTTTCTCCAAAGTAAACTGCTGTAAAATTGCCTTTCGAAATTAAAATATGTCAGAAACATATTTGAACTGACCAAAGTGTTACTCATTCCTGCTTAGCGCGGCTACTACTACATTTGTCCTGACCGGGCGGTCTACCAGCACAAGTCAGTCATTAATATTGACTGTTCCATTCTAAGGTCATGGCTTTCTAATCTACTCAGGGTTATCCCTCTCTTCAGTATCTTCTACTGAAGAAGGCTAAAGAGCCAGAAACGCATCTAGGAGTTCGATATAAGGTGGCACTGAGCAGTAGAGGTGGTTCTTCCACCTTTGCTGCTCATAAGCACCTTTACCATAAACGAAAATTTTTCTCCACGGTAAGTTGCAGTGAAACTGCCTTTAGAAGTTAAAGTATATCACAAACATATTTGAACTAACTTAAAGTTTATACATAAACGCGCGCGCGCACACACATACACACACACACACACACACACACACACACACACAGAGTTAAGCAGAAAGAAGGTATGGTGTTCACTCCTTTATAGAACATACGTGTTTCAACAAAATGCTGTAATAATTCCATAACAGTAGTATAAACATTATGCAATCTTACAGTTTACCTCATCAGTGTCAATAATACAATTCCTCGTCAGTGTCCCGCAATGTGTGTGTGTGTGTGTGTTACGTGCGCGTGTCTATCTGTACCGCTATTGATCTATCTATCTGCCTTTCTATCTACCTGTCCGTCTGTTTGTTTGTTTATCGCTGTATCAATCTGTCTATCTGTCTTTCTATCTACCTGCCCGTCTATCTGTCTGTTTATCTCTGTATCAATCTATTTGTCTCTTTCTATCTCTTTGTCCAGTTATTTATATATCTTTTATACATCTATCTCAGTTCGTCCGCCTGTCCGTCTATCCATTCTTCTATCCAGCCAGCAAGCCAGTTATCCCTCCATTGGTCTGAAAAGCAAAGAACTAACACTTTTTTTTATTGTGTGTCGTTGATTATGACAGCGTAAGAATGGTTGAGTCGATCGGCCCCCAGCCTTACAACATCTGCTGCAAAACCGGGGGTATCGCCGCCTGTAACGCGAAGAGAAAACTCAATAAATACAGGGACCCGAAACGCGGAGTAGAGAAAACTCAATAAATACTAGGGCCTGTCCGGCCGCTATCAGTTGGTGCTAATCGCCGTTGAGAGACGTCAGCTATCCTAGGACCCCGTACTACCGATTTCCTCCGCGAAATGGCGGCCCGTTAGAAAATGAGCCTCCCGAGGTGGAGTGGCTGTTGCAGGGAGTGTCGCCGACCATTCTCCGCGGCAATGCCATTGCGGTCATTACCGTGGAGTGCATCTGATCATACCATTTGTTCTGGAATATGTGGCCCATTGCCCTTCCCCCTCCATCTTCCGCTGCTTAACCCCACCCCATTTTTCCTTTTCTTTTCTGCTCTTTCTTCGTTTTCTTTGTATCTAAATTTCTAATAGATTAAAGATGTTCTTTAAATATTTATTGAACAATGGTATCAACTTAAAAACTGGACAACGAACAAACTGCCACCTGTTAGAAATAGCAGCCAAGATTCCCATTAAATCACACCCTAGCATCTTAAAAAAGGGAGAGCAACACTTTGGATGGTTGAATGACGTCATTCTGTAAACACGGAAAATAGAAATCGAATAGGATGGTCAGCTTTTGACCATAGCTTTTGGTTATGACTGATTTGAGTTCAAGCCAGAACAACAAAATAACGTTTTACATTGGCACAAAGCCACACAATGTAAAAGAAGGCAATAAATCTTGATCGCATATTACTTATTTTATCGATCTACAGAAGGTGAATGGGAAAATGATGAAGCCCCCGACAGAATCTGAACGCAAGATGTGCATAAGTTTACAGGAAAGCATTTTCCCGACACTTTTACGTTTTACTTGTTTCGGTCATTGGGTTGCGGTCATGCTGGGGCACCCCTTTGAAGGGTTTAACCGAACAAATCGACACCAATGCTTACTTTGTAAGTCTGTTACTTATTTTCTTATTCTATCGGTCTTTGTTGCCGAACCTTTAAATTACGCGGACGTAAACAAACCAAAACCAGTAATCAAGCAGTGGATATAACACAAACATAGACACCCACACACACATGCATATATATTTATGTACACACATATATAAACATGTGTGTGTATGTATGTGTATGTGTATAAACGTGTATATATGTATTACGCGCGTGCGTATGGCTGGCTTCTTTCAGTTTCCATCCGCAAATTCATTCAAAAGGCATTGGTCGGTCCGGTGCGACAGAAGACACTTGCTCAAGGTGCAGCGCAAACAGCCATGCCTACGTCTTTACTATTTCTTTTTCCTTTCCTCTTTCTTTCTTTTATCCTTTCTTTCTCTTTCTTTTTGTAATACTACAAAATGCACAACAAATAAATAAATAAGTAAATAGATAAATAAATAAATAAATATTGGAGCTGAATTGTTATTTTATAACTCTGCAGGTAGGCGTCGCAGTTCCTGCACGCTCTGATTATAACACCCACTCTAAGTAGTGAAGTGAAAGTATTAAAGAAAATCAAAATTTCACACAACTGCCGACCGATTTTTCGAAGACTCCTAACTGATACGTTATACAGAGTGCTGGAGCTTCGCAAAACATTTTCTTGAGTTCACTATCTATTAATAAGGTATTACATAATGCTGGAATCGTTTCAAAACAAATTCATACACACATACGTACGTACATACATACATACATACATACATACACACTCAAACACACAAACATAAATGCGTGCGTGCACGCACACACACATATATAAGTATGTACATATATACTTATGTACTTGTAGCTGCGTGATGAGAAGCTTGCTTCCCAACCACATGGTTCCGGGTTCAGTGCCACTACGTGGCATATCGGGCAAGTGTCTTCTACTACAACTTCGGGCTGACCAAAATCTTGTGACTGGATTTGGTAGGCGGAAACTGAAAGAAGCCAGTCGCATATATATATATGTGTATGTGTGGTGTTTTTGTGTCTATGTTTGTCCCCCCACCCCCATCACCAGTTGACAGAAGGTTTTGGTGTGTTTACGTCCCCATAGCTTAGCGGTTCGGCAAAAGTGACCGATAGAATAAGTACTAGGCTTCAAAAATAAGCTCTGAGGTCGATTTGTTCAATTAAAGCAACACTTCAAGGTGGGGCTCCAGCATAGCAGCAACCAAATGACTGAAACAAGTAAAAGAAAAAAAGAATGTATATATAACAAACGATATATAAGTATATAGATATAAATGATTGTATATACATATATATATATATAATGAATATACATGAACACACATGTTTATATATATTATGTATACGTATATATGTATATTTACGTAATATATACATTTATACATATATATACATATATATATATAAGGGACGACCGTGCGAACTCAGAAAGGAGATATGGTGACGAATGGAAAAACAGAGGACTCCTTTTATTTAAACGTGTCACACGGTCGAACATACAAATATATATCAAATATGATATAGATGATATGTTATGCGACGATAACATAGATGACCAGCAATGAAAGACCACAACCGTATAAGATGAATAACAGAGATATTTATTATAGCGTTAAAGATGTATGTCTGTGTGAGAGTGTGAATGCGACATATAAGAACATAATCAAAGACAGGCCGTCATACAAAGAAAAGTGTGTATGTGAGTGATACATGTGTGAGTTATTACAGCAGATAGAAAGAGTGAGTAAATGACACGTGAGCAATTATACCAGTTCGTTAGTACACTACAGGAAAAGTTCTGTATGTGAAAGTGAGGAGAGGCTGAGTGTGGTAGTGCTGATCACTAGTTGTGATGTCGTGGCATCGATGCCGGGCCGTGATTCTTGTTATACAGATGTTCGTCGCTGGCTGAGAATTTCTTGTCTGTTTAAGAACTCTTGTCTGTTTATTTACCGTGGTGAAGCTGAGTCACCTAACAGAATCGAAGAGAGAGATGTGCCGCGGAGGTTTGGTTTGGTGTACATAGTAAGTCGTGTTGACGCTGGTGGTGTAGAGGCTGTTTGGTAGTAATCGTGTTGGTCATGACGATGATGCTGGATAGTAGTCGTAGACTCTTGTTGCTGATGTGGCGACGGCGGTGGTCATCGCTGGCTGGACGAAGCTGTTGAAGTGGTCGCTGGAACTGCTGCTGCTGTCGTGTGGTACACGGAACAGTTCTCAAAGAGAAACTGGACCGAGACAAATTTGGTTGCCGAGTTAAAGCTATTTATAACAAACTATGGGCTCCCGATGGCTTCAGAATTTTACTCTATCACGTGACCTTATTAGGGGCCGTGATTGGTCAGTTTGCGTTCTGGCGGGAACGGTTCGAAGAAGTTGCCGATTCGAATAATGATCAGTCACGTGATGACAAGGAATGGGTTCTCTACTACGCTCGCATTTATTTATATTTAAATGAGAAGATTGTATGTAATGGCGATAGTAGTTTGTATCTAATGGCGGGAGGTAGTTTCACTACATATATATACACATGTATATATGCATAATATATACATTTACACATATATATATTATGTATACGTATATATGTATATATACATATATACATTTACACACACACATATATATATATATATATATATATATATATGTATATATATATATATATATATGTATATATATATATATGTATATATATATATATATATATATATATATGTATATATATATATATATATATATATGTATATATATATGTATATATATATATATATGTATATATATATATATCATACACACACACACACATAACAAAAAAGCAATTTCAATGCAATGCGTAGGTGTTTTTGATGATATATCAGGTTTCTTATATCATTTCTAGAATTGAAATCCAACGAGAATGATTGGCTAATATTGGTGGTGATGTCATCAACACGTCTGGGTAAATATCAGGAATATCAATTCAGTTTCATTCATGTTTAGCATGCCAAAAAAAAAAAAAAAAAAAAAAAGAAGTGCATTACTCACTGCCTACAGGTAGTTTTAGTAGAGGTCTTTGCTACTTGTTATGCAAGAGAAAGTACACACACACACCTACACACATATTTCGTTGTTATCCCATAGTAGTGAGACTGATATGATTGATGTTCTGCTTGAAACTTTTTCAGTAAGACAGACATAGGAAAAATAGGGGGAGAAAGTGTGAAGGAAGCGAAGTTTCAGAGGGCCGACACATAGGGGCAGATATGACTTGACGACGATGATGAGCTAAATGCAAGAGCCGCAAAGTATCTCAGTTGATAGCATTCTATGTTCAAAAAGACCAATTTTGATTGGATTTACTTTCAGAAGACAAAATATATCACAGAACATAACTGCTTGTTTCGGTTCAGGAAAAGTACAAAATTTTTTCTTGTAAATATGAATTCATTACGCCTTTCAAAGAAAGAAACCTTGTTGCTAAGTATCTGATGATCTTCATGGCCACCCGAATCGAACCTTGTCGTCTTGACGAACTCTCTCGGAAATTGTGGAGACTCTAAGCTTAGCTTGCAAACAGCGCTGTTGAGATACTACAGAAATCTTGTCTTCGTGTAGCGATTCTCGAGAGAAATTCAATGTAATGGTTTTCGATTCTTCGTTTTTACTAATTGGTAATGTACCAAATAATATATACATGGCTTCAACAAAATAATTCGAACGTCTTGTTAAATGGAAGCTTTATCATTTAATGCGGGGTTGGTCCATCCTTGACATTAATCACAGCTTTAATACGTTGAGTAATTGACTTGTACAGGTTCTGAACGGCTGTTAGGAGAATTTTAAGACATTCCTGATGTAAAATCTGCTTTAGCTCTTTCAATGACGATGGTGGCGGGAAGCGGCTCTTTACTTGATGCTCTTAAATATACCAGAAATGTTCGATTTCCTTGACATACAGTGACTGTTGGGGTCATTCCAAGAAGTTTACTTCACTTTTGTACTCTTCATACCAAACGATGCATTATTGTTCTGGAAGTTTGCATTACCATCAGGGAATAATGTTTGTACCATAGATTGGACATGATAATCACAGATAATCTTTGGTGTTAATGCTGCCATATACAACAACTGAAGGGTCAAGTGAATTCTGTGATATGGCTGCCCAAATAATCACAGAGCCGCCTGCATGCTTCACTGTAGGCTTCCAAACGGCCAGATTGGAGGCCCCTTTCGGCTGTCTCCAAAAATAAACTCGCCCTGATGATGGGGTGAATGATGATTCACCAGAGACGACATTGTTCCTATGAACCAACGACCACTTCTGATAGTCTAGACATCATTTTTTCTGCATATCAGTGTTGTTGGGGGACAGAAGAGATTTAGAAATTGCAGCCCTCTCATGTTCTTCAGCTTTATGCCGGTTATGGCGAACGATTTTGGCTGATGCAGGGTTGGCAAGATGATGGCTTAGATTTGCTGTCACTTTTGCTGCCATATTTCAATGGTTTGTAGACACAATACGATTCTGCATTCCCCTTTTGCGAGCTTTGCCTTCAGCCCAGAATTATGCTCACTAGGGCTGGTTTTTGCCTTGGTTTTGGAATGGCAATGTGATCTTAGAGACTGTAACTCTAAAAGCATTAAACAATTGAATAGTTTTAGTGACTGAAACTCCAATCATCCGTGCTCCAACTTTGTCCATATGCATCTTAACGTCAAATATAAATATCTGTAAGAGAAAAAGACAAAATGAAAACCGAGAACCATATCATGAAGTACAAGGTATACATAATGCATATGAATACTTATATGTGGATGAAATTAAGTTTTAATTTGTCACATTGCCAATAGAAAAAATAATTAAACAAAAGTGATGTTTCCATTATTTTATCCAACGCCTGAAAATTGCTATTCTCACAAAATAATGATGAAGTAAGAGTGGATTAAACAGCAAACGTGCGTATTTTAATAACTGCATATTTTAGATACTGACACGCACGCGCGCACACATTCATACACGCATTCACACACATACATACACGCACAAACAGACACACACATAAGCCTCTGTGTGTGTGTGTGTGTGTGTACTCGATATATATGCATATATATATATATATATATATATATATATACACACACACACACACATATACAGACGTCTAAGATATGCACTCGTATATTTATCAACAGAATGGGTATGTTAATCAGTGTAGTATCCAAACCTGCCTCCTCTAATTCGTTAATTATGGAAGACCCATTAGCTAGCATATTACAGTTTCAAAAACAACAGAGAAAGCGGCAACAGGAGTTGCACTAACAACTACAACAACTACAACACAATCAGTTGCTGGAACTGATGTTGAAGTCGAGAAACACTGCAGACGCCGTAGCGAATGCTATAACTGAATTTAGCTATAACCTAAAAGAGGGTATAACTTTTTCGGCATACTTCAAAAGATACGAAGAAATCTTCAAAGAAGAATTCAAGTGTTGGACATACAATGAAAGAGTGAGACTACTGCTACAGAAACTAGATCTTTCAGAACATGAAACATAATGCAATTTTATCTTGCCTAAAAAGAAGTGAAACAATTGAATTTCTCTCCAAAATGTTCAGCGATAAGAGTTCCCTATTCAACACACGTTGGGAGTGTTTGAACTTAGTAAAAGAAGCGGACGAATATCTTGTCAGTTACGTCGGAATCGTAAATAAAATGTGCGAAAAATTTTAACTGAAGGAATTATCTCCGGAGATGTTTAAACGTCTCGTCTTTGTGCAAAGGTTTGACGGCAAACAAAGATGCAGAAATACTTGCACGAATTCTTACAAAACTAGAACAAGAGGACCAGAATTTAACCCTGCAGGCATTAGCAGAGGGATGTCAAAGAATTATCAACTTGTAACGGGAAAAGAAAAATCGAAGAAAAACATTTTTCTCAAGTACAGACATGTCAACCGGGAATAAATAAAGAAAAAAGAATGTTACAACCAAATTCATGCTATGAGTGTGGATGTCTGCATTTTAAGAAAGACTGTCCATTGAAAACTCGGAAATGTTTTAGTTGTCAAAAAAATAGGACATAAAAGCTCGTTATTCTTAGCGAAGCAAAACAGGTCGGAAAAAATTCTTCTGAAAAGATTTGCTCAACAGAAAGTTGTGAAGACACCCCAAAAAGAAAGTATGTGTGTGTAAAAATAAACGACGCGAACGTGAAACTACAACTAGACACAGGTAGTGACATTACAGTTATTGATACCGACACGTGGAAATTGGGAAACCTGCATTAAAGAAAACTTCGAAAAGTGCACCGGGCGTCTGGTAAGCGACATTACATTTTGTGTCAATGGGACCGCCCCATAAATCTGTTCTGTAAAAACATAAATGACTGTTCCTCCAGTAAGAATAAAGTGTCAGATAAATTTTAAAAAAATTTTTTTAATGCTTTTCCTGAAGTGCTGTCGGATAAATTAGATTTGTGTACAAAGGCTGAGGCATGTTTCCAAATTAAGGAAAACGCAACACCAGTGTTCAAACCAAAAAGAACGCTACCTTTTGCTGCGATAAAACATGTCGATGAAGATTAGAGAACATTGGAGTCATCCAAAAAGTGGAATATGAAAAATGGGCAGCTCCAACGGTGTGTATTAAAAAAAAAATAAGAATCAGGGTGTGTGCTGATTTTCCCACTGGCTTGAATGAACGTCTAAAAACGTCACTATTCGCTACCTACTGCGGAGGATATTTTTGCGAAGTTAAACGGGAGCAAGATATTTTCGAAACAGGATCTTTCCGATGCATGCCTACAAATTATAGTAGACGAGGAATGCTCGAAATATCTAACAGTGAAAACGCATAAAGGACTATATAAATATAACAGATTACCATTTGGTCTAAAAGTCACAACTGCAATTTTTTCAAAAGTTATGAATGCAATGTTAGCGGACTGTGAATTCGCAATTCCATAGCTGGAGGATATATTAATTAAAAGTGAATCTCGTGATCAGCATGTCGGGCATGTAAAGTGTGCTTTTAGAAAAATAAGAGATTACGATTTCACACTGAGTGAGGAAGAATGTGAACCGTTCTTAAGTATTTAGGACAAATTATCGACAGGAATGGACGATGACCGGACCCATCGAGAGCAGACGCAATTGAAAACATGCTTCCTCCGACTGATATAACGACCTTACAAACTTGTCTAGGTCTAGCGAATTATTATCAAAATTATATACCAAGTATGCATGAATTGAGAGCTCCATTAAATAATTTGCTAAAAAGGACGTGAAGTGGAATTGTTCAAATAATTGTCAAAAGGCGTTTAACGATATTAAAAAAATATTAATATCAGATTTGCCGCTGGCTCATTTTGATCCTACAGCGGAGATTGTTGTAGCTTCTGTCACTTCTGAATACGGCATAGGAGCAGTAATGCTATACAAATATAAAAACGGTAATGTGAAGGCGGTGGTGAATGCCTCATGTTCTCTGATAGCAGCAGAGAAAAACTATAGTGAAATAGAAAAAAAAAGCTCTAACGATCATTTTTGCCGTGAAGAAATTTCACAGAATTTTGTACGGTAGAAGTTTTCGGCTAAAAACTGATTACCGACCATTATTATCAATTTTAGGGTCGAAGAAAGGAATTCCTAACCATACTGCAAATAGGTTACAACGCTGGGATACGATATTATAGAGTTACGACTTTAAGATGGAGTATATACCATCCAAGAGGTTACGCCATGCGAATTGTTTATCAAGGCTAATTCCAAAAAATACGGAACTATTCGCAGGTGCCATGATTGCTGCGTTGCGAACGGAAAATGAAATACAAAAAACATTTGTGTAACGTCATTCGGGAGCTGCCAGTAACTGTTCAAGATATAAAATTAAAATCAGAGAATAACAAATTCATTGCAAAGATGAAAGAAACATTGAAGGTAAAAGAAAATAAAAATATACGTAACACAAATGCGAGCCATTTTTCTCTGTGTGATAATGTGTTGATGTACGCACAAAGAGTTGTAGTGCCAGCTGCACTACACAAATGTGTGTTAAGTGAATTTCTTATGGGACACCCTGGTATTTCAAGAATGAAATCAGTAATGAGGAGTTATATGTATTGACCTACTATCGACCGTGGTATTGAACAATTGGTGAAATCCTGAAGAGGTTGTGCTCTCGCAGCAAAGTCACCAGCGGTGAAATTCCAATCGCGGCCTCGGAAATGTCAACTAGTAAATGAAAAGTCGTGGAAATAGAAAATGATAATAATTCTGTGTGTTTAGAAAAAAATCTCAAAGGGGGAGGTGCTGTGGTGGACGCCCCCAGACGAGAAGTGGGCTGGTCCACTACGAATAAATAGTGGATTAAGGCGGCGAGCTGGCAGAAACGTTAGCACGTCGGGCGAAATGCTTAGCGGTATTTCGTCTGCTGCTACGTTCTGAGTTCAAATTCCGCCGAGGTCGACTTAGCCTTTCATACATTCGGGGTCGATTAAATAAGTACCAGTTACGCACTGGGGTCGATGTAATTGACTTAATCCGTTTGTCCCCTCTATGTTTAGCCCCTTGTGGGCAATAAAAATAAGAATAAATAGTGGACTGACACAACCAGTAACGTCGCTCGGCGAAGGTACACCGTTCGAACCTGCGATACACCAGAAATCATAAACAAACAGAACGACTTGAAATAGTCCCTAAGCGAAAAAAGTATTAAAACTTCTGAGGAAATTAAAATCTCAAAAAAAAAAAAAAAAAAAAAGGGAGAGGTGATCATGAAAAGAAAAAGAAGAAAGTTAAACAAGAACACTCAGAGAGCGCGGACCTCTGCCAAGGGAACACCGACGTCCTAATTTCTTTTATTGAGCACATGGCTCTTAAAGAGAAGGGACAATACAAGTACATACAAAACAATACAATGGGGTACTTAAAAACACATATCGCATGAAATTATGGATACAATGAAAAATGAAAATGGAATGACTTACCTGCCCCCCCCCCCCTCCCATAAGCAGGCAGTTTCATTTTACTGTTTTTATATAACGTTTTACTAACAGTTCAATATTCTGTCTCGTATCTGTTGTTTTTCCCTTTTTTCTTCTTTTTTTTTTTAAATTTACATAGTCATTAATTATTCAGTTCTTAAATTTCCTCACCCTCATTTACACCAAATACTCCGTTAAATCTTCGAATGCCACCACCGGTGGCAATTAATCAAAACGATACTGTACCGGTGTCACTTCTAACTTTTCACCAAACAATTCCTTTAACCTTTCTCCTCTCTCTCTCTCTTTCCAGCAGAACAGCTTTCAAACCTACATTTTTCTCATTGGATGGCAATTTAATTCTAATTACATTCTTCGTTTTGCAATCTTTTTTTCAGTTTCTACACTTTTTGTGTACTTTATCATATTTCTTCATTGTTTTCCTTTCGGTGTCTCTGATTTCCTTCACCAATCTCGTCTACTGTTGCTGGTATTTCTATCTCTGTATGTCTCATTCTTTATTGTTATCATTTCTCTTTCATCTTCCTTTTTCTTCTGTACTTTCTCCTCCTTGACGATTGTTGGTAAAGGTTTCTGTCTTCGCTCCTCGACCCCTTCACTTACTTTTGTCGGCCTTTCATTTTTTTCTCTGCTCGTCCGCTTTTCCTTGTTCCACGCTCTGCGTCTCCTCTCCATTTCTTTTTCTTTTCTTCCTAGAACTTTTTGGTGGTGAGTTCACCTTACTCTTCATCCTCTTCACCACTGTATACTGTTCTTCCATACTTTGCTCTTCTGCGGTTGAAACCTCCGGCAACACCAATTCCTCTGCAATTTTGTGGAGGTCTGGTAAACTGATGTGAACCGACACCTCAAGGCCGTATCCCATCAGTTTACCTCCGTAGTTCTTGTGATTTTAAGTATTTTGGTTTCCTCTTCTGTATTATCGAGGATGGCTGCCACCAGCTACGCCTCAATTTCTGGGGGCACTCTACCAATCCTCACTCTGGCCGCACGCTTGCCACAGTAGGTTGGTAGTAGCTACTCAGTTGATCTCAAAGGCACAGTGGAGTGTTTTATCGCTTCTTGTTCGCTCGTGAAGCGTACCTCCACTGTGCCATATTTCTTTCTTTTGGTGTAGTACGTAGTTAGACTTTTGATTTCTTTCATGCATTCTTCGACTGCCTCTACTGCAGCCATTTCAACTCTTTTTATAGCAATAGACAGCGTTATGTATATTACTGTCCTTTTTTCTGTTTTTCCCATAATTTCCTTAGGTGGCGTCAGCCTCAGGCTGTCTTCTTCTTTTCTTAACAATTCACTGTACTTCTTAAAATTTGTTTCGTTCAGTTGAATTTCTCTAACTTTCAATACATCTGCCGTTAGACTTTTCCCAGTCACTGCAGCGTAACTGCCTGCTGGAACTGGTTGACTTTCTATAACGATATTATTCACAACTTCACCCATAAATGGGGAAGAAAAATGAAAATTCACAGGTAACAATAAATTTAACAATTCAGTAATACAACAATTAGGTGCGGTAGACCTTCAGCAATTTAAACAACAAGACTCACATCAAATGCAACAGGGAATCAAATGACTCGACTACAACACCAACGTCCTCTCTACGATTAGCCAGAGATGATTTTTAATGAGAATATCTTAAATAAACTCGACTGCTCTCACAAACGAGAATATTAAAAATGAACCCGACCGCTCTCAAAAATTAAGTAAACAAAAACGGAAAAATAATCCAGCATCCTTATTCGATTACCTGATCAATCCCAATGGTAGTCATGGAATGTGAAGGTGGCTGTAGAAAATTTAGTAACAGTAATAAATAGTTTATCTTTATCTAATACAAGCCAAAGTTGGACAAACCGGGAAAAACGATGGTTTACACAGGTTTTTCTCTAATTCGTTGTATGTACATAGTTTTTTTTGTATGTAGGGTCGTCCATACTTTTTTTAATATATATGGTCCGATACTGGCATTAAAGAATATTTTTTAGTGGTTTTCACATTTTCTGATTTATTATTTATTTATATGTTGTAATTGTGTATTATTACTTGGTTAGAGAATATTATAAAAGTGAAAGAATATGCCCATGGGCATATGGCGTAGTGGTTAAGAGCGCGGGCTATTGACCCCAAGATTCCGAGTTCGATTCCAGGCAGTGACCTGAATAATAATAATAATAATAATAATAATGATAATAATAATAACATCGAAAAATACCTTAGGAATGAGAACCTAGGTTCAAAATTTCCCCAAGATACCTGATGAAGGCTGGAGGGTATATCAGCTGAAAAGTTGTCTTAACAAACAAGATGAGGACAAAAATCCGTCAATTGTAAATAATGTAAATAATGTGAAAGGATTTTTCTATTTATTTAATTCGACTGTCCACCTGTTATTTATTTATATGTTGTAATTCTGGGCGGAAGTAAGAATACGCACACCACCCATTTTTGGCGTAACCCGAACCCTAAATGTAGCCCTAGCCCCAACCATAACCCTAAACCTAACCCTAAACCTAATTCTAACCATAAACACCGAAAACGGGTGCTGTACGTATTCTTTACCTTCGCCATAATTGTGTATTATTACTTGGTTAGAGAATATTATAAAAGTGAAAGGATTTTGTCTATTTATTTATTTCGACTGTCCACCTGCGACGGTGATTAAATTGACTAGGAACACTGTACGCGATGAATATCCAATACCAAACAATCTTAATCTCCATGGTTAAACTGCATTAAACTTTGGCAAGCTTACCTTTACCTATTCTGAGTTACTTGAAAGGTGCTGTTCTCTTCCCTCTCTTCTATTTGTTGATACCTTTGTTTACCTACCAATGCATTGTTTCACTTTAAGGATGCCTATTTACCCATCCATTATGATATTTTGTACGCGAAATCTTTTCAGTGTGAACTGCTAAAGATTCAAAGCAGTATTCGCGAACTGAAGTCAAACTCTTCATGTCTTCATTTTTCGTTCCCTGAAGTCAGTTTCAGAGTGGTCGTACACTGTAAGCATGTAGCAAATACATTCCTTTAACCCTACTTTTTGAAGTAGGTATTATATTGCCATTTTTTGAACGTACCAATCATATTTCTCTCCGAAAAAATAACTTCCTTTGCTGTTGAATAAAATAAACTCGCAGAGGGGAAGTTTCAATGTCTTCCTTCAATTTCCTTACACCATTTATATGGCTGTTTCTGACAAGAAATTTCGCTTTCATGAAAAACAACTATATTTTGTAGTCATTATCTGTAATCTACTCCCCAAACACTTCAGTAGCTCTACATTGCATCGCTTGCAAACTTATATGTTTTATGATCATTTAAGTACAAAGACCTCCTCAGTAACCAGCCTTCAATTGGTTTTCTGTTCCTAGGTTAATCGGAAACATAGATTGCGGTGCTGCTCATAAACCTTCTCGGTAGTTCAATTATTTGGTGAAAAAAATACCACCAAAGCAACTTAAACCGTCCAAAGGACAGGTGCGTTTGCTAGTAGTTAAATACTTTGAAATCCGATGATGATGATTTTATCAATTACAATATCATTCCCATCACACCTTGTTGAATATCACAAAAGGGCAACCTTAGCAGTGTCACTATCATCACATTCTGAAGATGGGGTCAGGTCTGTTGATGGACTTGGTAACGTTCTCAACTAAACTTAGAGGACTACACGCGCACTCGCGCACACACATACACACATACATACACACATACATACACACACTCACACGTGTGTGCGTGTATGCATGTGTGTGTATATGTATGTGTGTATGTATGTATATGTACATATACATGCATACATATATATATATATATATATATATATATATATATATATATAACGTGAGAGAGTTAGGGGTTGGGGGTTCAACCCACTAAGGGATAGTATCTATCCAGTATACTGCTGGGAGGGTACCCAATTATTGCTACACTAGTGCTATACTAGGTGCAATCAATGGGAGCGGGTAAAAGTGGAGGTTTTACCCAAAATTTGTGTAAAAATTAGAAAATGGAGGATAATATGCTGAACCCAACTACTTGCAGACGGTGTATCCCGTTGAATTCATTAATTTAATTCATAGCAAAAGTGACAAAAAAGGAAGAAAAGAAAGAAAGAACCAAAGCACAGGTGTCTATGGCAGACTATGTTATTCTGCCAACATGGTTTACATATAGAAGTACAAGGTACATAAGGAATTAGAGGATGAACAGAAATTTAATCTTACAGCTGTTTCGGCCTAGTTTTAGCCGAAACAGCTGTAAGATTAAATTTCTGTTCATCCTCTAATTCCTTATGTACCTTGTACTTCTATATGTAAACCATGTTGGCAGAATAACATAGTCTGCCATAGACACCTGTGCTTTGGTTCTTTCTTTCTTTTCTTCCTTTTTTGTCACTTTTGCTATGAATTAAATTAATGAATTCAACGGGATACACCGTCTGCAAGTAGTTGGGTTCAGCATATTATCCTCCATTTTCTAATTATATATATATATTTATTTATTTATATACACACACACATATAATGGTAGGTGTAAGCTTCTCAAGCATACAATGTATACAGGACGAAGAAAATCAATGGAGCAGAAATTGTTCGCGTAACCTGTTATAGAATGTGTATGTAGGTGGGTGAGCACACCTACAAGCACACACACACACACACACAGTGATATGCAAACACTTCAGTGAATCAGATCGATAGTTTTTGAAGTCAGTTTATCTGGACCATAATCTCTCTTGGTTGTAATTACCATCGGTTCAGGGCGACTTCACAGGAAACACAATCAAACTGGTTCATTGTTGAAGCAGCAGCATTATCATTTTCTGTCCTCCATCTCGTGTTGTTCTGCTTTATTAAGGAACAGGAACTACTACAAATGTGTTCGGGCTTGTCTATTTCCAGACCTCGAATTTTATGTAATGAAAAGCCTTAAAACATAAACCAAATAGAAACAAAACAGACAGAAACGAAACGAAATGGAAATATATTTTATAAAGTGATGACAACAATGATGATAATAATCCTTTCTACTATAGGCATATGGCCTGAAATTTTGGTGAAGGGCGTTAGTCATGTACACCGATCGCAGCACTCAACTGGTACTTATTTTATCGATCCCCAAAAGATAAAAGGCAAAGTCTCTGCGGAATTTGGACTCAGGCCATAAAGACGGACGAAATATCGCTACGCATTTTGTCCGGCGTGCCAACGATTCTGCCAGTTTGCCGCCTTCAAATAATTGCTCCTTCTATAATCAAAAGGGCTAAAGTCTGAAGAAAGGGGTTAGTCGAAACAATCGGCAGGTCTTTTATTTTATCAACAACGGAAAAATAAAGTAGACTGGGCGGAATTTTAACTCAAAGCGAAGAGAGTCGGAACAAATACCACAAAGTAGTTTTTCCAGTGTTTTCCCGATTCTTCCAGCTCGGCAGGGTGATACACCAGATGATATAACAAAGACAAACGGTGAATACACAGATCTGGGATTACTCTAGGTGCCAAGAGTGAGTGTCTAAAGCTACCTACTGAGAATAGGCTCATTCATTTGAGACGTGCTCGTCACTCCTACACGCATTTCAGAAAATCTACTTGTGCGGCACCGCTTCTCCATCCTTACCTAGAGGAACATGAAATGTCTGACCGTAGCCCTTTCTGCTGCGTCAACCACACACCCTGTTTTAATATAGTCACCAGACAAGAAAACTGATTACCCTTCGGTCCCTACGAACAAGTCGCATCTTCGAGCGTATCGAACAATTTTGATGCGCACAAGGAATGTCCGAGTTCTTTTTGTCCTACACTATAGCACGTCTCTTCTCTCTGTCTTCTACACAGTCATTACTCCATATTGCGTGATACAACAATCAATCCAGCCATCTAGCAACTATTTTGTGCTCTCAGATTTTGCCTTCTCGGACATATGACGAAGCATTGTCCGCTCGCCCCACCAGTTCAGAAATTACTGCTCTTCTACGTCTTTCCTAAGTTCACAGCCAGCCAGCTACGATATAATGGATCTAGCAACAAACCCCATGATATCTCACCTCTACTAGGAACACTATCATAGTGCCGCTCATGGTTCAAAGTAACCTTTGCATTTTAGGCTCTCTCTTTCATCTATTCACATCACATTGCAAAGAGGATAAAAAGAGTGTGTAAGAGTGAGATAAGTAAAATAAGAGTGGGCTAGATTTAGAGGTGCAACAGCAGAAGGTATAGCAGATGTCGGTGACAAAAAATACGAGTGTTGTGTAATTTACGTAACTCTAACAGTGACAGGGTGTGTGTGTGTGTGTGTGAGAGAGAGAGAGTGAGAGAGAGAGAGAGAGAGAGAGAGAGAGAGAAAGAGAGAGAGAGAATATAGGTATATTTGTAGTAAACCTTACGGCAAAAAAGAATATTTGTTTTTCCTGTTGAAAAACATTCTCTATAATAAATAACATTGCTATGTTTTATGACATAGGTATGTTAATATTCACACACACACACACACACACCATTAGAAAGGGATAGGAAGAAAGAGAGAGAGGGAATGGAATGTAAAAAGGAGATAGAGAAAATGACGGAGAGAGAGATGCAACAAAAGTGAGGGGAGGAGGGACAGGGAGAAAATGATAGGCAGACAGACAGATAGATAGATAGACAATGAGACAAATGGACAGACAGACAGACAGATAGATAGATAGATAGACAATGAGACAAATGGACAGACAGCCAGACAGACAGACAGACAGATAGATAGATAGATAGACAGACAGACAGACAAACAGATAGATAGATAGACAATGAGACAAATGGACAGACAGACAGACAGATAGATAGATAGATAGATAGACAATGAGACAAATGGACAGACAGACAGACAGACAGACAGACAGACAGACAAACAGGCAGACAGACAGACAGACATACAAACAGACAGATAGACAGACAGACAGACATATAGACAGACAAACAGACAGACAGACAAACAGACAGACAGACAGACAGACAATGAGACAAATGGACAGACAGACAGACAGATAGATAGATAGATAGACAATGAGACAAATGGACAGACAGATAGATAGATAGATAGATAGATAGATAGATAGATAGATAGATAGATAGATAGATAGACAGCGTCGGGTTGCTACTGGTAACAGCATCATGTTGCTGCTGTCTTACCAATAGTTTTTCTACCCACCACGGGGCGTATATTTTTTGTGGGGCGCTCGATCAGTACCATAGTGCGTATATATACTCTCTTTTTACTTGTTTCAGTCATTTGACCTGTTTCAGTCTTTTTGCTGAACTGCTAAGTCACGGGGGCGTAAACACACCAGCATCGGTTGTCAAGCGATGTTGGGTGGGGGTGGGGGTACAAACACAGACACAAAAATATACACACACACATATATATATATATATATATATATACACACATATATACGACGGGCTTCTTTCAGTTTCCGTCAATATATATATATATATATATATATATATTTTTCAAAATTCTTCTTTACATTGTTGCCGATTGCATTTTTGTTTTCACGATTTCCCCCTCCCTTTTTTTTAACTCCTGTAGCCGTATTAATAGTTCTCTACATTACATTTCACATGTACACACAGGTTGTGTGTGTGTGTGTGCGTGTGCGTGTGCGTGTGCGTGTGCGTGTGTGTGTGCATGCCCGTGCGGCAGTGCAGAGTATTTTGAGCAATACGAAATTTATATATGAGCGGGTGCTGAAAAGTTCTTAGCTTTGGGTAAAAGAAAATACAGGAGGGTCAGTTAATTATGATTTTATTCAACATATTCCCCTCTCAGATTCACATACTAATTGCAGCGATCCTTTAGTTTTCCTAAGCCCTGTGAAAGAATTCAGAAGGTTGAGCCTCCAACAGGCTTTTCGTGGCATCCTAAAAGCCAAGAACTTTTCAGCATTCCCTTGTACATTAAAAAAAAAATCATTCTACTCTTGTTGGCACTCCGTAGCTTACGACGTCGAGGGTTCCAGTTGAAACGATCAACGGAACAGCCTGCACGTGAAATTAACGTGCAAGTGGCTGAGCACTCCACAGACACGTGTACCCTTAACGTAGTTCTCGGGGATATTCAGCGTGACACAGTCTGACAAGGCTGACCCTTTGAATTGCAGGCACAACAGAAACAGGAAGTAAGAGTGAGAGAAGGAGTACAGCAGGGTTCACCACCATCCCTTGCCGGAGCCTCGTGGAGCTTTAGGTGTTTTCGCTCAATAAACACTCACAACGCCCGGTCTAGGGAATCGAAACTGCGATCCTATGACTGCGAGTCCGCTGCCCTAACCACTGGGCCATTGCGCCTCCACCATTCTACTCTATTTTATCTTAAATAAACATGCAGTTTTTGCTTCGTTGTGAACAGTAAACAAAGTGGTTACTCCACAGATTTTATCTCACCATATGACAGAATAATGGGATCAATTTGTCTAATTTTCCTAAGGCTTTCTTTGCTGCATGAAGTCTATGAAGACGCGAAAGTAGTAAAATTAATCCCATTAATCCTAGGTTCAGATAAAACCGAGTGCCTCTTAGACTTTTGTTGTTCTTTTTCTTTTTGCTATTTGTATTTGCTTTTGTGTGTGTGTGTGTGTGTGTGTGTGTATCTTCTGTTGTATGTGCGTATGTATCTTTTATCTTATTATTTACTTGTTTCAGTCATTAGACTGCGGCCAATCTGGAGCATCACCTTGAAGAATTTTAGTCGAACCAATCAGCCCCAGTACTTATTCTCTCTTTTTTTTTTTTAATCCTGGTACATATTCTATTGATCTCTTTTGCTGAACTGCTAGGTTACGGGGACGTAAACACACCAACACCGGTTGTCAAGCAGTGGTGATGGAGGGACAAACACAGACACAAAGACACATATTTTGTTTCAGCCATTTGACAGTGGTGTGGTCATGCTGCAGCACCGCCTTGAAGAGTTTCAGTCGATCAAATCGAGCTTATTTTAAATCCGGTGCTTATTCTATCAGCTTGTTTTTACCAAACCACTAAGTTACATAAACAAACCTACACCGGTTGTCAAATGGTGCGTGACATGCACACACACACATGTATGTACACACAAACATATATACGACGGGTTTCAACACAAATTTCGCTGAACAAATTCATTCGCAAGACATTGGTTGGCCCGAGGCGACCGAAAAAGGCACTTGCCTCATGTGCCGCATAATAGCACAGACCCACCCCTATCAGGAACATAAGTGTACATGATCTATTTATAAGTAATAAGTCATATAAAAAAAGAACTATAACGATATATTTAAGAAGTGTGAATGGGTGCCTAAAACATTGTGGGTCTATACCATCTGGCTCAAATGGATCCCCATCTGCACGAGCTTACACACACACACACATACGCATAATATGCATGTGTTTGTGTGTGTGTGTGTGTGTGTGTGTGTGTGTGTGTGTGTGTGTGTGTAATAGGTTGAGTAAAATGCAAGCAACGTTTTGAACCATGAAGAATTTGTACCGGATTTTTGCAGAGTTATGAACTTTGTTTAAACATTTTTCTTTTTTTTTTTTTTTTTTGCAATTGGGTGATAATACGGACATAGACTTGTCCAAATGCATCAATAAATTAGCATTGATATTTTTTTTCACCGTTGTTACAATCATCTGAAATGAGACTGTCAAAGCGCGATATTCGAGCAATTTCGCTATTCAACTTCAAGAAAGGACGTAAAACAGCTGAAACTGTTCGTGATATCAACGAAACGCTTAGTGAGGAAATGACCAGTAAGTGGTCAGCTCAAAAATGGTTCAAACGATTTCGCAGTGGAGATCTGAGCCTTGAAGATCGTGAGCGTAGTGGTCTTTCTCAATGACGGTTAATTAAAGATCGTCATTGAGAAAGATTCACGTAAAACCACTCGAGAACTGGCAAAAGAACAAGTTAGCCAGAAAACTGCTTGCAACCATTTGTATGCGATCGGAAAATCAAAAAGCTCGACAAATGGGTACCACACGATTTGAATGAAAATCTGAAAATGTGCAGATATGAAATTTGCTCGTCGCTTCTTCTCTGTAACCAGACCGATCCATTTCTCGACCGTATTGTAACTTGCGATGGAAAGTGGATTCTGTACAATAATGAAGAAAAACGTTCTTCACAGTGGTTGGACCAAAATGAAGCGCCGAAAACCTTCCCTAATCCTGAGCTCTTCAAAAAGAAGGTTATGGTGAGTGTTTGGTAGTCTAGTGCTGGACTCATCCTCTATAACTTCTTAAAACCCGGAAAAACCATTACGGCAGAAAAATATTTCCTTGAGATTGCAAAAATGAACGAAAAACAGCTACTTCTCCGTCCCAGACTGATCAACAGAAGAGGGCCAATCATTCTTTATGACTATGCTTGACCACACGTTTCACTAATGACACTCCAGAAGTTGAGGGAACTTGGCTACGAAGTTCTTCCCCACCCAGCTTATTACCCAGACCTTTCTCCTACTGACTACCACTTTTTCAAGCATCTTGATGGTTTTTTGGGAGAGAAGGAGTTCAAAAATCAAACCGATGCTGAAAGTGCGTTCAAAGGGTTCATCAACTCCGGAACACCAGATTTTTATTCTACCGGAATAAACAAACTTGTAACTCGTTGGCAAAAATGTGTTGATTGTAATGATACTTATTTTGATGAATAAAATTTCTGCATTGTTGAAATATAGTGTGATGAATTTCATGTTTTAAAACGTTACTTACTTTTTACTCAGCCTGGTTGTTCGAAAAAAACTTCGTTTTCTATGTTTTGTTTTTTATGTCCTGTACCCATATATGTGTATATATATATATATATATATATATATATATATATATATATGTAGGTATATACATATATGTATGTATATATGCATATATTTATATATTATTTATATTATTATATGATCGAACGCCACGCATCTATTTCCAAATAAGTTTTATCGTAATAATTCCGATGCGCACTCCTATCCTATCTCTATTTTTCTATCTATCTCCCTCTCTTGTTCTTCCTTTCTGTTTTTCTCTCCCACCCTTTCCCTAGTCTTCTACTCTCCCCGTCACCGTTCCCTCTCTCTCTCACTCTTCCTCTTTGATTCTCTCGTTGCTCACGCGTGATCAACAGCTATCTATCTTTTTTTTCTTCCACTTCCTTCCTAAAGACAAGACGTGCTTTTACCTGTCTCTTCTCAAAGCTCGTTTTTCCTGCATTCACCACTCCACATCGTTTGTTTTTACTGTTTTGTTCTTACTGCTCTGTTTTTGTTACTACTTTAACCCTCGCAAAAAATCCCAAATTTTATTTAGTTTGCTTTGCGGGAAGGAATGTTTTAACAAAGTCGCGTCTTATCCCTACCTTCGAAACGCGGAGTAGATAAAACAGGGGACAACTGATGAAGGGATTGCTCTTTATGTTGCCTGTCTCGTTTTTCTATTTGTTTCTTTCGTTGTTCAAAAACAAACAAAAAAAGTTCGTGTTCCATGTTTTTGTTTTTCATGTTCTCGTTTTCCATTTTCACGGTTTTTGACGTCCTGTATCCATATATGCATGTGTATATACATACATATGTAGGTATGTACATGTATGTATGTATATATGCATATATATATTATTTATATTATTATATACATACAAACATACATATATATATACATATATAC